>NC_080672.1:62123905-62278048 GCF_030247195.1 Topomyia yanbarensis
CTTCCTACAAATGGATTGCATGTGTCGTTTCACGCGAATGCTGTCAGTTCAAACGAAGATGGCGTCGAAACAGCAAGCACTACGTGAACGTGTTGTACGGTTTTACGAAACGCATGGTCATCGTGTAAAAAGTTTACGGCAGATCACTTTCGAGACAAAAACGTGAGTAACTGTACTCACTTCACCGCATCCCTGAGCGTCGAGCGGAAATCCGGTGGCGGCCGTCCGGTGAAGATAATAACGAAGAAGAAGAAGGAAACGTTGAAAAAGTTGTCCGACAAAACGTCGGCCGCAAATATTACTGCTCCCGTACCTTGATTCACCGAACCCTCAGAATGGAGAACATCATCTGTCAGAAGAACACTCGGTCCCCCGAGTACACGGACGAGCAGATAGCGATCGTGAAATCGCAGTGCCGTTGGATGACGAAGAACTACCACGGGATGTCGCTCATGCTGGACGACTAAAGCTACTTTCCGCTCTCGAAGAGCCACATTCCAGGAAATGGCAGCTACTATTCCACCGACAAGTCGGCCACACCCCCGAAGTAAAATATAAGTTTAAGCATAAATTTGAAAAAAAAGTTATACTGTACATCGCCATATCGGACAGAGGGATTTCAAAGCCATGGTTCAAGCCGAGCGGTCTGACTATCAATCAACAAGTGTACCAGGAGGAGTGTCTTGAGAAAATTCTTCTGCCGTTCTGCGGATGGGAAGTACGTCTTCTGGCCGGACAAGGCGTCTTCCCATTACGCCAAGAAGACGCTGGAGTATCTTGAGCAGAAAAAGACACCTTACGTGCCGAAAGAAAGGAATCCGACCAACTTGCACCAGTGCCGTCCCATTGAGGATTTTTTCGGCTACCTCAATGCCCTAGTGTACAAAAATAATTGGCGTGCCAAGGATATGAAATAGTTGACCACCGGGTTCCGGAATTGTATAAGGATGATGGACGTCAGTGCCGTCCAGCGCTCTTGTGAGAGTATCTCGACTAAGTTGCGTCATACGACTGACCAGGGCCTGTTCTCCAATATTCATTGCATTTTTTTTAAGAAAATACTTAATTCTTCGAAAAATTTATTTTTTGTTTTTTTTTAACTAAATGACTGAAAAAATTCTTTTTTTAACACTCGTTACAATCTGTCGAGATAGACTCCAGCGAGCTCGTTAGGCAGTAATATCAAAATTTACGTTTCTGTGCGTGACGTTGAGATCGACGGAGTTGTCACAGGATGTCATGATGCTTTATTGCAACAATATCCCTTAAGTTGACGTGAATCAGTTGCGAATGGCTCAAATGGCCTTGAAGCTGATGTGAATGGAAGGCGTGCTGTACATCAGCCTCAATTAGTAAGTATTTTGCATCTTTCCCAATTTAGCTTTTTGAGCCCCGCAGAAGCTACTGCTACTGTTCTCATAAGGTACGGTGTAGCTAAGTCCGGTCTCCATTGGTTTACGCATGCAATAAATGTATTAGCTGTTGTTTGTACTATGGGGAATTTCCGAATTAACTCTCCATACACGGAAAAAATCCCCAGTTGATGAACAATACATTATGAATTGTGGAATAGCCGCGTTTCTACTGTCCATGAACATTATCTAGAACCAAAATCATGTACTTAGTAATTGTACTAAATTTTTCTACTGAAAATTTGCTCTTGAGCTTTCACAGAGAATCAATATTTTATCACTGCCTGGGGAGTTACAAATCATCCTTCAATTTACAACTCCTGGTACTCACAAGCAATTTATTGATCAATACCGTCACCGGCTAGACCCGGACCTAAATCGAAGCAGGAAAGGGAAGGAATGTAAGTCCGACACTTGTTTTTGCTAGATGCGTACTCCACAAGTATCACGGGAGAAGGGAGATTGTTAGTAAGGATAAAGATTTGAAATTGTGTTGGAGTTTGCGCGCGATTCAAAATTTTAGAAGCGTCTGGGTGCCCGAGCATCAGGAGACGTTTAGAAAAATCCTAACAGCGAAGTAGCGAAAAATATAGTTAATTCAAATACAAGACGGCTACAAAACTATCGGTTATTTTCACGACGAAAATATGAAATAATTTTGAGCGGCCCAAAATAAGCATTAACTGTATTTACTTACTTTACAGAATTTAAGTAATAATTTAGTAGAAAGAATTTAAAAGTCGAAAAGCTGCGTTAATAAGGTATAGAGTCCTGTTTCTGACGCTTCTTACGACATAAGCGCAAGAACCAATTAGATGATTCCTTGGCCTCTAGACTGGGTTTTTTTCGGAGCGAGATGATACTGGTATCAACCTGCCCCTGATGAACCGCGAGCGTGTTTTTATGCTGATTACTAGAACAAGATTGAAGACAATAAGTATAAAAAGAAACTAACTTAGTAATATAAAACAACAATTCGCTACAATCAAAAAATGCAAAAAAAAAAATAAAAAAATAAAGAAATTACTAATGGTTGTGTGACAATTAATAATATAGTGCATGTACAGAAATACAAAGAAAAAAATGAGCAAAATTCAACCTGCCGCAAATTGGTAACTGCATTTCAATTTTTCTCGAGAGTTGTCAATTCACAACCCTTATATATAATTCAACGGGCAATATTCCACTCAGACAAGAGCATGCGTATTCCCCGCACGCACATTTAATGTCCAGTGGACCAGCTCCCTAGTTGGTCAAATATACACTAAACGAACAAAAAAAAATTATTTGCTCAGAAATATTAACTCGATTGGCATCACCCGGGAATAAGCTACCGATGCGCCAGATCGTAAGGTTAAGCTGAATAGAGTTTAATTTAGTTTCATCCGTTGGGTCCATCCCCTGCATGAATAGGTGTTTAAGCTAACGTATGGAAGACCGGATCGAAATGTTTTTTAGATCGACTACTACTGTGTTCTAATTGAACAGACGCTTCATCACTTTGTCTACACTCAATCTGGGAGCTCCGTGCACTATCCATTTTGACTTGTTTTGCGAAATATTTTCTCTCTCCGGTAGAAAAATATTTGGCAATTCGTTTTTCAAAAGCATTTAACAAAAATAGAGGAGCTTTTTTTCTGTTTTCAACAGAACCAACCACCAAATCGGACAATTCTTTTTCAGTATCATAACATTTCACCAATGAATGCTCAAAACTATCCAACTCTCAACTGTCCAGCAGGGAAGACGCAACCAAGCGCGTAAAGATCCGGTCAAAATCATTCAATGTTCAATCGTTCGAGCAGATTTCCGCACATGCGAATTTGTTTGTGTCGAGTTTGCCGGAAGCATCACCCGTTCGATTCAATTTAGATGCTTTCCGGGAGATCTTGATGTCTGGCGTCCTTTGCATCGCATGTCCCTCCCTCTGCCCCTTCCGGCATTGTTCCGAGAGTAGAACCCACCATCGTCAGCGAAATTTCGCGACTACCGCAGCTCGACTCGATCGGAAAATGTCAACCGCAGAGTAATCTGCATTTTCCAGCCTCAAAAGCAGCGCACTTGCAACATCATCACCCGCAAATTTATTCATATTGTTTTCAGCTCATTGTGATTGGGGTTTGATACCGGGACCGGGACGGCACTAGTGCATCAATAGCGCCGGCCTGTCTCGGAACCCTCGGTGCTACCTGCTGTGCTCCACCGCATCGTGAAGGCAGACTATGACAAGCGCCAAAAATATGCTTCTCTGCTCCGAATCGCGCAACTTCCGTTTGGCAATTCCACGGAAAACTAAAACGCATAATGGTCAATCTATTCCTGCCAGCATCGCCAAGCTGACGACTAACCGGCACAAAATAAAAGGATGCTGGCGAGAAAGCTCTCGCAAGCTCTGGAGTCACCCGGTTGACTACACGAACAATTCCTGGAATGGTGGAAATGCCATCGCACCCACTGCCGTTACCCACCGGGAAGGGAAATTCCCAAAAAAAAAAACATCTCTGCTTTATTTTCACCGCAGCTAGGCGACGGAGGCGGACGCTAAGGCAATGAAAAACGTCATATTGCACGTTTACTGCTCAGAATGGTGGAAAATTTATTATATTTCCGAGTGTTTCAACCGCTGCTACACGGACAGGGAATACTTCTGCGGTCAGAACAGTACCAGAGTTAGCGGAATAAATAACCGGTCCCGGTGGGTTTCTGGAAATCGGGATGGATGCCAGGATGCAAGCCGACTGCCAGAATAATGACGTCTTCTGCGTCGACGGTGATGCCGACGGCAACGATGACGATGATGTTTTCGGCAAGTTGCATCATGCACAGACTGGGATTCGTTCTGGGAAATCCGATTCTACTGGGACAGTGGGAGTCAGCGTTCGTTTCGGGTTTTGGTGGATTTGCTTAATTGGGATTTCTTAAAAAAAATGTTTGTTTTGTCGCTTGGTTGAGACATTTTTGACCCAAGCTTACTTAATAGTCACCTCGAATGACAGAGATAGTTTGTTACTTGATTTTTGTATGTAACTAGTGTTTTCTGAGTGATGAACAGCATCACAAATTGAGTTTTCCGATCGGAAAAAAATGATGTGGTCATTCCAGTAAAATTATTTTCGTACTCAAAGCAGCTGCTATAATAAGGAACAACCAGTGAAAATTTCAGCTTGATCGATTAATTGGTTCCTGAGATATCGTGATCGCCGCGAATGAACTTTTCAACAAAATACAATTCCGAGATAATCGAGTTTTACTGTCGGTGCAGCGAGTCAACGGTCTAGCGAATCCAACACTACGCACCGCCTACGAGTGGTCAATGGGTAGCGGTCTATGAATAGCTGTTATTCAAGTTGTAGCATTCCGATGTTATTATAACTTTGAGAAAATTTTCCTCAGTGTATGTAGTTTCAGAATATCTAATTTACAAAAATTCGATTTTTTTCATCCTAACAAAAATGTGTAACCCCTTAAGGGAAAATTGATAAAAAACAAAACATAAAGACCGGTTTAACCACTCTAACTTCTCTAAACGTATTCTGCAAGAGTATACGAACAATATAAATTCATTTATAATGCCTGTTCTGCGTTATTGTTTTAGTAATAGGAGTTTTTCTTATCACCTACTATACAGGGTGTTTGGTTCATGGTTAAGAATCTCTCGGGGGGTGATAGACTGCCATATTTGGAGAAAAAAATTGTTCTACCTCTAACTTTAAAAGTATTTAAAAATTGTAAAATACCTCTAACTTTAAAAGTATACTTTGTATTTCAAATGTTTTAGTTCCATTCGAAAGGTGAGAAAATTTCGCATTGAGTGATGCCCTCACAAGTTTCAGCTAATGGGTTTAAGTAGCCTTTTCAAAGTAATTAATTGAAAATTAAACAATTTTGAACGATTTTTCGTTCATTTCTTGAAAATCCTAATAGTTAACCTCATCCTTTTAATAATTCAGATTGTTAGTCTTGGTGTGCTGCTTAATTCGTTCTTTGACATGATACACTTACCTTTTCTTATTTTCATGATTTTGGGTTATTCAACATGGATATTTTTATCTCATTTCCACTAGTACCAGCTCTAATTGAAAAATTATGGCACTTATTGTACTTTTTTCATTTTTATTCGAAAGCCAGGAAAATTTTACAGTGGAAAAAGTATTAATACCTTTCAGTTAAGTGAATTTAGTATTCTTTTAAAAGTAAATTAGTTTAAAGTTAGTGCTATTATTAGCATTTTCGTTAATTTTCTTAAAATAGTAAATAATAAACATCACCATTATTATCATGGAAATAATGCATCTCAGCAAGTTCTACAGTTCTTTCTTTGACTCCATTCAATTATCTCTTTTGGTTTCGACGCAAAATCGTTTTTATCACATCGTTTCATAAGCAAAAATAACGATTTCGAACCCACTACATTTGTGGCGAGCTCATGCTGTGTTAACTATTAAATAGCAGCAAAATTAAAAGAGATATAGACAAAGTGTCAAATAAAAAGTTATAGAGAACATTAAGGGGCATCAAATAAACAATAGTAACAACAAAATTTGGTTGATTATTAATTAGAATAATTAAAAAACTCTCCAAAAACACAAATTTTGAGTTATTTCGTTAGTAAAAAATCATTTAGTACACTTAACTAAAAGATATTTGTACATACACTGATAGGAAATTTTCTCAGCTTTCCAATGAAATCTAGTAAATAACGATATAAAGCATATTTTTTAGATTAGAGTCTTTTAAGCACTTGCAAGTCGGTTACAGGAAAAGTATAGTAATGAAATTACAAAGAAATGAGAAGAGATAGAAATATGACGTCCAAGAACAAATTATGAATCGTCTAAAAATCCAACTTTTGGATAATAGATATTGCTATAATCATACTTCATTATTTCGAGAAAATTAGCAAAAACCTCCTCAAAAACATTAACTTTTAACTACTTTACAGCTAAAAGGTAATTAAAACTAACTACTTAAAAGATATGAGAACACCATTCAATAGGAAATTTTCTCACCTTTCGAATGGAACTGAAACATTTAAAATACAAAGAATACTTTTAAAGTTAGAGGTATTTTAAGACAAATAAGTTTTTTACACAAAAAGTTCAATAACTCTGTAACGGTTGAGATTTGATGGTATGTGCAGAACAATTTTTTTCTCCAAATATGGCAGTCTATCACCCCCCGAGAGATTCTTAACCATGAACCAAACACCCTGTATATAGTAGGTTGGGCAATAATGGGTTAATACTATTATTCAATGAAAAACGTATATTTATCAGACGCATGTTTTCAAGGTCGCAGTACAAATCAAATTAGTTTTCGGTAATACGGAAAATACCAAAAACCCTATTTTTAACAAAAAAACTGTATTATGTAAGTTTTCACTGCCCACGCGTCAATATTTTCAAGATTTTTAAGATTTTTAAGATTTTTAAGATTTTTAAGATTTTTAAGATTTTTAAGATTTTTAAGATTTTTAAGATTTTTAAGATTTTTAAGATTTTTAAGATTTTTAAGATTTTGAAGATTTTGAAGATTTTGAAGATTTTTAAGATTTTGAAGATTTTGAAGATTTTGAAGATTTTGAAGATTTTGAAGATTTTGAAGATTTTGAAGATTTTTAAGATTTTTAAGATTTTTAAGATTTTTAAGATTTTTAAGATTTTTAAGATTTTTAAGATTTTTAAGATTTTGAAGATTTTGAAGATTTTGAAGATTTTGAAGATTTTGAAGATTTTGAAGATTTTGAAGATTTTGAAGATTTTGAAGATTTTGAAGATTTTGAAGATTTTGAAGATTTTGAAGATTTTGAAGATTTTTAAGATTTTTAAGATTTTTAAGATTTTTAAGATTTTTAAGATTTTTAAGATTTTTAAGATTTTTAAGATTTTTAAGATTTTTAAGATTTTTAAGATTTTTAAGATTTTTAAGATTTTTAAGATTTTTAAGATTTTTAAGATTTTTAAGATTTTTAAGATTTTTAAGATTTTTAAGATTTTTAAGATTTTTAAGATTTTTAAGATTTTTAAGATTTTTAAGATTTTTAAGATTTTTAAGATTTTTAAGATTTTTAAGATTTTTAAGATTTTTAAGATTTTTAAGATTTTTAAGATTTTTAAGATTTTTAAGATTTAAGATTTTTAAGATTTTTAAGATTTTTAAGATTTTTAAGATTCTTAAGATTTTTAAGATTTTTAAGATTTTTAAGATTTTTAAGATTTTTAAGATTTTTAAGATTTTTAAAATTTTTAAAATTTTTAAGATTTTTAAGATTTTTAAGATTTTTAAGATTTTTAAGATTTTTAAGATTTTTAAGATTTTTAAGATTTTTAAGATTTTTAAGATTTTTAAGATTTTTAAGATTTTTAAGATTTTTAAGATTTTTAAGATTTTTAAGATTTTTAAGATTTTTAAGATTTTTAAGATTTTTAAGATTTTTAAGATTTTTAAGATTTTTAAGATTTTTAAGATTTTTAAGATTTTTAAGATTTTTAAGATTTTTAAGATTTTTAAGATTTTTAAGATTTTTAAGATTTTTAAGATTTTTAAGATTTTTAAGATTTTTAAGATTTTTAAGATTTTTAAGATTTTTAAGATTTTTAAGATTTTTAAGATTTTTAAGATTTTTAAGATTTTTAAGATTTTTAAGATTTTTAAGATTTTTAAGATTTTTAAGATTTTTAAGATTTTTAAGATTTTTAAGATTTTTAAGATTTTTAAGATTTTTAAGATTTTTAAGATTTTTAAGATTTTTAAGATTTTTAAGATTTTTAAGATTTTTAAGATTTTTAAGATTTTTAAGATTTTTAAGATTTTTAAGATTTTTAAGATTTTTAAGATTTTTAAGATTTTTAAGATTTTTAAGATTTTTAAGATTTTTAAGATTTTTAAGATTTTTAAGATTTTTAAGATTTTTAAGATTTTTAAGATTTTTAAGATTTTTAAGATTTTTAAGATTTTTAAGATTTTTAAGATTTTTAAGATTTTTAAGATTTTTAAGATTTTTAAGATTTTTAAGATTTTTAAGATTTTTAAGATTTTTAAGATTTTTAAGATTTTTAAGATTTTTAAGATTTTTAAGATTTAAGATTTTTAAGATTTTTAAGATTTTTAAGATTTTTAAGATTTTTAAGATTTTTAAGATTTTTAAGATTTTTAAGATTTTTAAAATTTTTAAAATTTTTAAGATTTTTAAGATTTTTAAGATTTTTAAGATTTTTAAGATTTTTAAGATTTTTAAGATTTTTAAGATTTTTAAGATTTTTAAGATTTTTAAGATTTTTAAGATTTTTAAGATTTTTAAGATTTTTAAGATTTTTAAGATTTTTAAGATTTTTAAGATTTTTAGGATTTTTAAGATTTTTAAGATTTTTAAGATTTTTAAGATTTTTAAGATTTTTAAGATTTTTAAGATTTTTAAGATTTTTAAGATTTTTAAGATTTTTAAGATTTTTAAGATTTTTAAGATTTTTAAGATTTTTAAGATTTTTAAGATTTTTAAGATTTTTAAGATTTTTAAGATTTTTAAGATTTTTAAGATTTTTAAGATTTTTAAGATTTTTAAGATTTTTAAGATTTTTAAGATTTTTAAGATTTTTAAGATTTTTAAGATTTTTAAGATTTTTAAGATTTTTAAGATTTTTAAGATTTTTAAGATTTTTAAGATTTTTAAGATTTTTAAGATTTTTAAGATTTTTAAGATTTTTAAGATTTTTAAGATTTTTAAGATTTTTAAGATTTTTAAGATTTTTAAGATTTTTAAGATTTTTAAGATTTTTAAGATTTTTAAGATTTTTAAGATTTTTAAGATTTTTAAGATTTTTAAGATTTTTAAGATTTTTAAGATTTTTAAAATTTTTAAGATTTAAGATTTTTAAGATTTTTAAGATTTTTAAGATTTTTAAGATTTTTAAGATTTTTAAGATTTTTAAGATTTTTAAGATTTTTAAGATTTTTAAGATTTTTAAGATTTTTAAGATTTTTAAGATTTTTAAGATTTTTAAGATTTTTAAGATTTTTAAGATTTTTAAGATTTTTAAGATTTTTAAGATTTTTAAGATTTTTAAGATTTTTAAGATTTTTAAGATTTTTAAGATTTTTAAGATTTTTAAGATTTTTAAGATTTTTAAGATTTTTAAGATTTTTAAGATTTTTAAGATTTTTAAGATTTTTAAGATTTTTAAGATTTTTAAGATTTTTAAGATTTTTAAGATTTTTAAGATTTTTAAGATTTTTAAGATTTTTAAGATTTTTAAGATTTTTAAGATTTTTAAGATTTTTAAGATTTTTAAGATTTTTAAGATTTTTAAGATTTTTAAGATTTTTAAGATTTTTAAGATTTTTAAGATTTTTAAGATTTTTAAGATTTTTAAGATTTTTAAGATTTTTAAGATTTTTAAGATTTTTAAGATTTTTAAGATTTTTAAGATTTTTTAAGATTTTTTAAGATTTTTAAGATTTTTAAGATTTTTAAGATTTTTAAGATTTTTAAGATTTTTAAGATTTTTAAGATTTTTAAGATTTTTAAGATTTTTAAGATTTTTAAGATTTTTAAGATTTTTAAGATTTTTAAGATTTTTAAGATTTTTAAGATTTTTAAGATTTTTAAGATTTTTAAGATTTTTAAGATTTTTAAGATTTTTAAGATTTTTAAGATTTTTAAGATTTTTAAGATTTTTAAGATTTTTAAGATTTTTAAGATTTTTAAGATTTTTAAGATTTTTAAGATTTTTAAGATTTTTAAGATTTTTAAGATTTTTAAGATTTTTAAGATTTTTATGATTTTTAAGATTTTTAAGATTTTTAAGATTTTTAAGATTTTTAAGATTTTTAAGATTTTTAAGATTTTTAAGATTTTTAAGATTTTTAAGATTTTTAAGATTTTTAAGATTTTTAAGATTTTTAAGATTTTTAAGATTTTTAAGATTTTTAAGATTTTTAAGATTTTTAAGATTTTTAAGATTTTTAAGATTTTTAAGATTTTTAAAATTTTTAAGATTTTTAAGATTTTTAAGATTTTTAAGATTTTTAAGATTTTTAAGATTTTTAAGATTTTTAAGATTTTTAAGATTTTGAAGATTTTGAAGATTTTGAAGATTTTGAAGATTTTGAAGATTTTTAAGATTTTTAAGATTTTTAAAATTTTTAAGATTTTTAAGATTTTTAAGATTTTTAAAATTTTTAAGATTTTTAAGATTTTTAAGATTTTTAAGATTTTTAAGATTTTTAAGATTTTTAAGATTTTTAAGATTTTTAAGATTTTTAAGATTTTTAAGATTTTTAAGATTTTTAAGATTTTTAAGATTTTTAAGATTTTTAAGATTTTTAAGATTTTTAAGATTTTTAAGATTTTTAAGATTTTTAAGATTTTTAAGATTTTTAAGATTTTTAAGATTTTTAAGATTTTTAAGATTTTGTAATTTTTGTAATTTTTGTGATTTTTGTGATTTTTGTGATTTTTGTAATTTTTGTAATTTTTGTAATTTTTGTAATTTTTGTAATTTTGTAATTTTTGTAATTTTTGTAATTTTTGTAATTTTTGTAATTTTTGTAATTTTTGTAATTTTTGTAATTTTTGTAATTTTTGTAATTTTTGTAATTTTTGTAATTTTTGTAATTTTTGTAATTTTTGTAATTTTTGTAATTTTTGTAATTTTTGTAATTTTTGTAATTTTTGTAATTTTTGTAATTTTTGTAATTTTTGTAATTTTTGTAATTTTTGTAATTTTTGTAATTTTTGTAATTTTTGTAATTTTTGTAATTTTTGTAATTTTTGTAATTTTTGTAATTTTTGTAATTTTTGTAATTTTTGTAATTTTTGTAATTTTTGTAATTTTTGTAATTTTTGTAATTATTGTAATTATTGTAATTATTGTAATTTTTGTAATTTTTGTAATTTTTGTAATTTTTGTAATTTTTGTAATTTTTGTAATTTTTGTAATTTTTGTAATTTTTGTAATTTTTGTAATTTTTGTAATTTTTGTAATTTTTGTAATTTTTGTAATTTTTGTAATTTTTGTAATTTTTGTAATTTTTGTAATTTTTGTAATTTTTGTAATTTTTGTAATTTTTGTAATTTTTGTAATTTTTGTAATTTTTGTAATTTTTGTAATTTTTGTAATTTTCGTAATTTTTGTAATTTTTGTAATTTTTGTAATTTTTGTAATTTTTGTAATTTTTGTAATTTTTGTAATTTTTGTAATTTTTGTAATTTTTGTAATTTTTGTAATTTTTGTAATTTTTGTAATTTTTGTAATTTTTGTAATTTTTGTAATTTTTGTAATTTTTGTAATTTTTGTAATTTTTGTAACTTTTGTAATTTTTGTAATTTTTGTAATTTTTGTAATTTTTGTAATTTTTGTAATTTTTGTAATTTTTGTAATTTTTGTAATTTTTGTAATTTTTGTAATTTTTGTAATTTTTGTAATTTTTGTAATTTTTGTAATTTTTGTAATTTTTGTAATTTTTGTAATTTTTGTAATTTTTGTAATTTTTGTAATTTTTGTAATTTTTGTAATTTTTGTAATTTTTGTAATTTTTGTAATTTTTGTAATTTTTGTAATTTTTGTAATTTTTGTAATTTTTGTAATTTTTGTAATTTTTGTAATTTTTGTAATTTTTGTAATTTTTGTAATTTTTGTAATTTTTGTAATTTTTGTAATTTTTGTAATTTTTGTAATTTTTGTAATTTTTGTAATTTTTGTAATTTTTGTAATTTTTGTAATTTTTGTAATTTTTGTAATTTTTGTAATTACAAAATTTTTGTAATTTTTGTAATTTTTGTAATTTTTGTAATTTTTGTAATTTTTGTAATTTTTGTAATTTTTGTAATTTTTGTAATTTTTGTAATTTTTGTAATTTTTGTAATTTTTGTAATTTTTGTAATTTTTGTAATTTTTGTAATTTTTGTAATTTTTGTAATTTTTGTAATTTTTGTAATTTTTGTAATTTTTGTAATTTTTGTACTTTTTGTAATTTTTGTAATTTTTGTAATTTTTGTAATTTTTGTAATTTTTGTAATTTTTGTAATTTTTGTAATTTTTGTAATTTTTGTAATTTTTGTGATTTTTGTAATTTTTGTAATCTTTGTAATTTTTGTAATTTTTGTAATTTTTGTAATTTTTGTAATTTTTGTAATTTTTGTAATTTTTGTAATTTTTGTAATTTTTGTAATTTTTGTAATTTTTGTAATTTTTGTAATTTTTGTAATTTTTGTAATTTTTGTAATTTTTGTAATTTTTGTAATTTTTGTAATTTTTGTAATTTTTGTAATTTTTGTAATTTTTGTAATTTTTGTAATTTTTGTAATTTTTGTAATTTTTGTAATTTTTGTAATTTTTGTAATTTTTGTAATTTTTGTAATTTTTGTAATTTTTGTAATTTTTGTAATTTTTGTAATTTTTGTAATTTTTGTAATTTTTGTAATTTTTGTAATTTTTGTAATTTTTGTAATTTTTGTAATTTTTGTAATTTTTGTAATTTTTGTAATTTTTGTAATTTTTGTAATTTTTGTAATTTTTGTAATTTTTGTAATTTTTGTAATTTTTGTAATTTTTGTAATTTTTGCGATTTTTGTAATTTTTGTAATTTTTGTAATTATTGTAATTTTTGTAATTTTTGCAATTTTTGCAATTTTTGCAATTTTTGTAATTTTTGTAATTTTTGTAATTTTTGTAATTTTTGTAATTTTTGTAATTTTTGTAATTTTTGTAATTTTTGTAATTTTTGTAATTTTTGTAATTTTTGTAATTTTTGTAATTTTTTAAATTTTTGCAATTTTTGTAATTTTTGTGATTCTTGTAATTTTTGTTTTTTTTTGTATTTTTTTGTAATTTTTGTATTTTTTGTATTTTTTGTATTTTTTGTATTTTTTGTATTTTTTGTATTTTTTGTATTTTTTGTAATTTTTGTATTTTTTGTATTTTTTGTAATTTTTGTATTTTTTTGTAATTTTTGTAATTTTTGTAATTTGTGTAATATTTGTAATTATTTTGTCTTCCTTTCTTCTTGTCTTCTCGTCTTCTTGTCTTCTTGTCTTCTTGTCTTCTTGTCTTCTTGTCTTCTTGTCTTCTTGTCTTCTTGTCTTCTTGTCTTCTTGTCTTCTTGTCTTCTTGTCTTCTTGTCTTCTTGTCTTCTTGTCTTCTTGTCTTCTTGTCTTCTTGTCTTCTTGTTTTCTTGTCTTCTTGTCTTCTTGTCTTCTTGTCTTCTTGTCTTCTTGTCTTCTTGTCTTCTTGTCTTCTTGTCTTCTTGTCTTCTTGTCTTCTTGTCTTCTTGTCTTCTTGTCTTCTTGTCTTCTTGTCTTCTTGTCTTCTTGTCTTCTTGTCTTCTTGTCTTCTTGTCTTCTTGTCTTCTTGTCTTCTTGTCTTCTTGTCTTCTTGTCTTCTTGTCTTCTTGTCTTCTTGTCTTCTTGTCTTCTTGTCTTCTTGTCTTCTTGTCTTCTTGTCTTCTTGTCTTCTTGTCTTCTTGTCTTCTTGTCTTCTTGTCTTCTTGTCTTCTTGTCTTCTTGTCTTCTTGTCTTCTTGTCTTCTTGTCTTCTTGTCTTCTTGTCTTCTTGTCTTCTTGTCTTCTTGTCTTCTTGTCTTCTTGTCTTCTTGTCTTCTTGTCTTCTTGTCTTCTTGTCTTCTTGTCTTCTTGTCTTCTTGTCTTCTTGTCTTCTTGTCTTCTTGTCTTCTTGTCTTCTTGTCTTCTTGTCTTCTTGTCTTCTTGTCTTCTTGTCTTCTTGTCTTCTTGTCTTCTTGTCTTCTTGTCTTCTTGTCTTCTTGTCTTCTTGTCTTCTTGTCTTCTTGTCTTCTTGTCTTCTTGTCTTCTTGTCTTCTTGTCTTCTTGTCTTCTTGTCTTCTTGTCTTCTTGTCTTCTTGTCTTCTTGTCTTCTTGTCTTCTTGTCTTCTTGTCTTCTTGTCTTCTTGTCTTCTTGTCTTCTTGTCTTCTTGTCTTCTTGTCTTCTTGTCTTCTTGTCTTCTTGACTTCTTGTCTTCTTGTTTTCTTGTCTTCTTGTCTTCTTGTCTTCTTGTCTTCTTGTCTTCTTGTCTTCTTGTCTTCTTGTCTTCTTGTCTTCTTGTCTTCTTGTCTTCTTGTCTTCTTGTCTTCTTGTCTTCTTGTCTTCTTGTCTTCTTGTCTTCTTGTCTTCTTGTCTTCTTGTCGTCTTGTCTTCTTGTCTTCTTGTCTTCTTGTCTTCTTGTCTTCTTGTCTTCTTGTCTTCTTGTCTTCTTGTCTTCTTGTCTTCTTGTCTTCTTGTCTTCTTGTCTTCTTGTCTTCTTGTCTTCTTGTCTTCTTGTCTTCTTGTCTTCTTGTCTTCTTGTCTTCTTGTCTTCTTGTCTTCTTGTCTTCTTGTCTTCTTGTCTTCTTGTCTTCTTGTCTTCTTGTCTTCTTGTCTTCTTGTCTTCTTGTATTCTTGTCTTCTTGTCTTCTTGTCTTCTTGTCTTCTTGTCTTCTTGTCTTCTTGTCTTCTTGTCTTCTTGTCTTCTTGTCTTCTTGTCTTCTTGTCTTCTTGTCTTCTTGTCTTCTTGTCTTCTTGTCTTCTTGTCTTCTTGTCTTCTTGTCTTCTTGTCTTCTTGTCTTCTTGTCTTCTTGTCTTCTTGTCTTCTTGTCTTCTTGTCTTCTTGTCTTCTTGTCTTCTTGTCTTCTTGTCTTCTTGTCTTCTTGTCTTCTTGTCTTCTTGTCTTCTTGTCTTCTTGTCTTCTTGTCTTCTTGTCTTCTTGTCTTCTTGTCTTCTTGTCTTCTTGTCTTCTTGTCTTCTTGTCTTCTTGTCTTCTTGTCTTCTTGTCTTCTTGTCTTCTTGTCTTCTTGTCTTCTTGTCTTCTTGTCTTCTTGTCTTCTTGTCTTCTTGTCTTCTTGTCTTCTTGTCTTCTTGTCTTCTTGTCTTCTTGTCTTCTTGTCTTCTTGTCTTCTTGTCTTCTTGTCTTCTTGTCTTCTTGTCTTCTTGTCTTCTTGTCGTCTTGTCTTCTTGTCTTCTTGTCTTCTTGTCTTCTTGTCTTCTTGTTTTCTTGTCTTCTTGTCCTGAAACATAATTGCGTACAGTGGCAATTTTTTTGACCGAAAATCATTTTTTCCACCCTGCACCCTACTCAGTCCCACTGTACCCATTTATCCCTTCCGCAACGATCTGGTTCCGTTTGTCAGAGGAAGCGCGATAGAATCAAAGTCCAGTGAAATGATGCAATATACATTTTAATTGAAATTTGTCACATCACAAAAGCTTCCGTCATAAATTTTCAACCCGAACCAAACGAAACGATGTGATGCTGACTGAGTTGCTTTGGACGCGACGATTTTTTGGGTCGAACATTTTCCCAGATTGACGAGCGGAGGACGATGGTCATAAAAGGAATCAATTATTTTTTTCCGCTCTACCATAGTAAATTGACAAACGCTGTCCCACCGATATGGGCGCATTCGAAGAGTGGCTTCCTTTCGTCGCAATTTGGCAATCTTCGAGGGATGACAGTATGAAGTGTGATGGTTTGATTGTCGCATCGTGCGCTCCGGCGCCCTTTTTTAGCTCAGCTCCGAAAAATTGATTGATTTTTTTCCGCTCCACAGTTTGAATAGTTCGAACAAATAACTAAGCCTGTTCAATTTAGCTCCAGCTTTTCCTTGCTTGTTTTGCATGCATTCATTATGTTCCATAAAGTATAAAGAAAAAAATTCTTTTCTTTACCGGAACTGCAGTTCACCTTGTCCTATTGACTAGCCTTTGATAGTGTTTGCATGTCCCTTCTGCTTTCAAAAGCTTCTATACAACCAAGCCTAACAACCTCATACAGAGGCAACTTTTTCAATCGAGCTGCAGTTTGTTTGCCCTAATGAACCCCAACCAACATGGGTCGAACCGAACAATTCTTTTTTTTTTTATTTTGCTTTACATGCATGAAGAAACAAACTTCCCGAACCGTTGCAACAAAGTTCCTAGCCAGGACCGTATTCCAGTCGGGGTTGGAGTCTTTCGCAGTTCCAAGCCAGCACTGATTTTGCACCATGAAAACAAAATTTTTTAAGCACCAAGGAGTGTTTGTTCCTTTCCCCCAGCCGAAATGTCCTAATGAAACCCAGTCGTTTCAATTTTCATCGGATAGCTTTTAATTGGCATTTTGGTTCCGTATTCGGTGCAGGACCATATTTTAATGTGACAATAAATCACAACCAGCTCAGACACTGGATTCGCTGCTGCAGTAGTGCCTGAAACTCCGGGTGCATAAAAGTCAGAACAATGGCTTTCGATCGTTCCGGTTTCAATGAAAAGCAAGAAAGAGAGAGAAGCTTAATCGAATGCAATTTATATTAAGAGGGTTATCGCCTTCCAAACACAATACTTGCCTTTTGCTGGTTTTTTCTTCTTTCCTCTATTTCAGATTTTCATCGTTTCTCGATGAAAGAAGCAAAGACTTTCGGAACAATATAGTATCCTGGATAGTTGCTGCTGCAGTTGGGGAAATGCAAGCTAGCTTTCCTCTCCCGCTTCTTTCGTGTCCTGTCTTCCGGAACCCCGATAGACAGAGGAAAATAAGAAAAATGATAGCTATTATGATGCCGGGAGCATTTTCTGTATTGTGATCAGATCCTTTCGTCTGGAAAAGACGCCATCCTTGTCGGAGCAAGTTGTTGCCACTAACTACCGTAGCAGGCCGAGCGATTCTTCTACTTTCAAAAAGCTCGGTCCAACTGTGAAACTGCAATTTTCGGTTGTGCGCCAACCGAACACAACAGCATTGTCTGTTATTGGTGCACATACCGGGTACATGCACATGTACACACACAACCATCGCTAAGGGAGTGGAGTAAATTTGCATTAAGATTACAAATTTAGTGACTTTGACTGACCGCATTCCCATCGAAGTACTCTAGTTTTATTTTCTGCTCTCTCTCAGTGCTTGGCAAACAAACACAACAGCAATTGAACCGAATGTGCCTCCTCCCTTCCGGTGTACTACTACTGACAGCGAAAAACCAAAACGATTTTCCTCATATTTGCATAAAAGTTTAATGAGGTTTACCTCGCCCCGCGCAACGTTGTAACAGCAGCTTTTTTTTGTTATTATCTTGCAGAGCTGTGAGTGGATCCGCAACTTCTCCCTTCGGGAGCAGTCCATTTCTCTTTATTACGTGCGCTTTTATGGTGCTATTTGCAATTAATTTCCACTGTGGGGGATTTTATCGGCAAGTGTTTTTATGGTTCTGCGGTGAATATTCTGCATGTAGTGCTTATTCACTGCGTTCGAGTTGGATTGGGGCTAAAAGTTACTTTTTCCTTGGTGATGCAAACTAAAAGCTGTCAACACTACAGATACTGAAAACTGAATAAAGAATACTGAAACAACAATCCACTTTTGCTTATTTAAAGACAAATTTTCATATTGTGTTTCAATATACAAACAAATTCCACAAAATTTGTAAAATTTTATGAAACTGTACCAATTTGCACATTTTTACAAAATTTATAAAAAATAAATTTAAATAAAAGAAGCAAATTTGTTAGCTTTTTAAAACTAGCTTCACAAAATATTATAAAATTTAGCCAATTTCATAAAATTTTACAAATTTGGTAACTTTGATTTCTTTTCGAGCTTAAATTTTGTTGTCGAATTTGAAATTTCATTTTTGAGCTTTAACCCTTTCATGCCCAACTTTTTTCTAGTGCTTGTAGGGTTTCAAAACTATTTTTCCTTGATAGCGGTGGGGTCAAGAATCACGAAAAGCTTATCTTCATAAAGATAAGTGCTTTCATGGCAGTGCTAGAAGCTGGTCAATTTCTACCTTCTAATGCTCAATGCAATTCTCCTAGAATAATTACAATAGATCAATTACGTAGAAAACGTAGACAACGACAGTCTAAATTGATAAGTGTAACAAAGATATATCAAAAAATCATTTTCCGTCGTCAACGTAAACTGTCCCTGGCACCACTGCTCCATCGGAATCCAATCAGACTAATTGCAATAACTTCAGTTCTAGAGCTGATCCCTGTTACTGTTAATACTCAAATTAAAGACAATATTTACATTAATGAGCCATACTTGTTTTTTGTGAGCAAAACTCGCCTCAAACAAAAGTTATAGCTGTTTAAAAACGTTGTTGTCCACAAACAACATGGGCATGAAAGGGTTGAAATTCATTTACTTATTGTTTTTAATTTTTTGATTTTCTCAGTTTGAAATTCAGAAATATTTTTTTGAAATGCAAAAAAAAAAATGATTTTGAACACATTGGCAAATTAGAATATATTTTTCAAGTTAAATGTTTTTTCGAATTTTTAAGTTTTTTTGAGCTTCATACAACGCTATGTATAGTTCCAAATAGTACCAAATCCAAGTTAAGTTAAATTTTAATTTTAATCTTTGTCGAATTTTACACTTATTTTCATAAAATTTGAAGTCTTTTCAAGACACAAATTTTTCTACAAATTTTAAAATTATTTAGGTTTAAAATATTTTGTTTGGTGCATCCAATTTTTGTCGATAGTGAAACATATTTTTCGAATAAAAGCCTTTCATGAAATTCTAAGATTTTAGGTATTTTTAAGTTATAGAATTTAGAAATATTTGAAAAATTTTGGTCTTTTCTTGGTTGTCATTTTGTTTTTTCGAATCGAAAACAGTTTTCCAAATGTAACGCATCGTTTTTAGGATTCAACAATAAGTATCGAGTTCTAAAATTGTTCTAGAATTCAAATTTAAATAAAAATCCGGTTTCCTAAATTTGAATCGTATTTTCAACGGCTTTGAACATGTTACTGCAGAATTTGAAAATATTGGTGAAACTTGTTTTAGTTTAAACATTTTTTTCTTAATCTTAAAATTTTAAATTTTTAACAAGGTTTTTTGCATTGCTATATTTTAATTGTTTTCCAATTCAAAATTTTGAATATTGAAAGTTTAATTTTTATTCAGATCATTTTTTTCCAAATTTCTGAAATCTATTCACTAATTTCAAGTACATTACTAAATTTCAATATTGATAAAAAAATGATAATAGGCCCCGTTCGAATATTCATACAATTGGTTTAAAAATGTTTTTTCTTAAATAAACCAACTTTGAATTGCTTTACCGTTAAATTTTTAATTTCTTTTTGTATAGAAACTGTTTTGCCTAATTTAAAAACACACTCTTAAGCTTTACCATTGTACATTTTTTAGATATAACAATTTAACGATATTTAAAAGAATTTTACAAATTTTAGCAAATGTTACAAAATTTGACAAATTTTACAAAATTCAACAAATTTTATAAAATTTAACAGATTTTGCAAAATTTAACATATTTTACAAAATAAATTAATTTTGTTTTTTTTCCAAATTTCTACAAACTTTGCAAATTCTAACATGATTTTACGAAACATTACTAATTGTACAAAATTCTACAAATTTTGCGATTTTTTTCAAATTTTTACACAATTTTTCAAATTACACAAATTTTTCACATTTTGTAATTTTTGAAAAATTTTCCAAATTTCTACAAACTTTGCAAATTCTAACTTGATTTTACGAAATATTACTAATTGTACAAAATTCTACAAATTTTGCGATTTTTTCAAATTTTTACACAATTTTTGAAATTACACAAATTTTTCATATTTAGTAATTTTTTCAACTTTTACAACATTCTGCAAATTTTTAAAAATTAATGCGATTTTTTTGCAAATCTTTGCAAACTGTACAATTTTGTTCAAATATTACAAATTTGTGTAAATATTACAAATTTTACCAATTGTGCAAATTTTACAAATTTTTGGTAAATTTTATATATTTGTGCCAGTTTTTCAAGTTTGTGCAAATTTTGCAGATCTGTTCACATATACCAATTGTGCAGATTTTACAAATCATTACAATTTTTGTTGACCTTGAGTATTTAAATTTTTGGATTTTTTTTTCAAATTTTAATTTTTTTTTTAATTTGACAAATTTGTAAATTTTTGTAATTTTACATTTTTTTAAATTTTGGGTAGATTTTTTTCATATTTAATTTTTTGTGCAATTTCACAAATTTTTGAAAATTTGATAAATTTTGCAAATTTTGCAAATCTGACAAATTTGATCCCTTTTACAAATTTAACTAAATTTACAAATTTGCCAATTTGACTAAATTTACAAATTTGACGAATTTCACAAATTTGACAAATTTGTAAATTAGACCAAATTTTCTAATTTGACCAAATTTACAAATTTGTACAAATGCAAATGCAAATTTACAAAGTTTTACAATTGTACATTTTTTCAGAAATATAACAATTTAACGAAAGTTTAATGAATTTTACAAAATATAGCAAAAGCTACAAAATTTGACAAATTTTACAAAATTCGACTAATTTAATAAAATTTAGCAAATTGTGAATAATTTAACATATTTTACAAAATACAACAAATTTTGAAAAAAAATTCAACATATTTTGCAAATTCTAATTAGATTTTACGAAATATTACTAATTCATTTTTCAAATCATCCACTTTTTTTGATATTGTGCAATTTTTTGAACTTTAACAAAATTTTGCAAATTTTTAAAAAGCTTCTGTAAATTTTTAAAAATTTCTACAGATTCTGAAAAATTTCTGCAAATTTTTAAAAAGTTCTACAAATTTTTAAAAATCTGCGAATCATTGCAAATTTTTGTAAATATTACAAATTTGTGCAAATTTTACTAATCGTGCAAATCTTTCAAATTATTACATATTTTACGAATTTGTTGGAAATTTCATATATTTGTTCCAATTTTACAAGTTTGCGCAAAATTTACAGATTTGTACCAATTGTTCAAATTTTACAAATTATTGCTAAATTTATTTTTTTTTACTTTTTGAGTTCTTAAAATTTTACTTTTTTTTTTAAATTTTACAAATTTTGCAATTTCTTCGCTTTTGCAAATTTTTAAATTTTTTTTCAGATTTGACAAATTTGTAATTTTTTGTAAATTTTACGTGTTTTAAATTTTTTTTTCGCAAATTGAATTTTTTTTCAAATTTAATTTTTTTTTCATTTTTACAAATTTTTGCAAATTTTGCAAATTTTACAAATTTGATCACTTTAACAAATTTAAGCAAACTTACAAATTTGCCAATTTGACTGAATTTAAGAATTTGACGGAATTGACAAATTAACAAAATAGACCATATTTGCAAATTTGACCAAAGTTACAAATGACCAAAGTTACAATTTTGCACAAATGCAGATGCAAATTTACAAAGGTTTGAAATTTTTGCAAATTTTCAAAATTTTTGCAAATTTTACAAAATTTGAAATTTTAGAAATTTATTCCAATTTACAAATTTTTGCGAATTTTACAAATTTTAGCAAATTTACAAATTTGACCAAATTTACAAATTTTACCAAGTTTTCCAAATGATACCAAATTTACGAACATGATCAAATTTAAAACTTTCAACAAGTTTACAGATTTGATCAAATTTAAAAAGTTTACGCAAATTTACATATTGGACCAAATTTTCATATTCGACCAAATTTACAAACTTCAATAAATTAACAAATTTGACCAAATTTTCAAATTAACCCAAATTTACAAATTCGACCAAATTAACAAATCTACAAATTTAAAATTTTTACTGAATTTACAAATTTGACTAAATTTATAAATTGAACCAAATTTACAGATTTGACCAAATTCGACTAAATTTACGAATTTGACCAAAGTTACTAATTTGACCAAATTCACAAATTTGACCAAATTTACATATTTGACCAAATATTTAAATTTGACCATTATTTACGCATTTGACCAAACTATAAAATTAGACCAAATTTACAAATTTTGACTATATCAACATATTTTACCAAATTTGCAAATTTACTAATTTACAAATGCAAATGTACATTTACGAAGGTATCAAATTTTTGAAAATTTTACAGATTTTTACAAATTTTATACATTTTCACAACTTTAATCAAATTTTTCAAATTTGGTCGAATTTTGCCAATTTAGAAATTTGGCAAAATAAAAATAAATCGAATTTACCAATTTGACCAAATATACAAATTTGATCAAACTTGACTAATTTATAAATTTGACCAGCTACAAATTTGACCAAATTCGCAAATTTGAGCAAATTTACAAATTTGATCAAATTCGCAAATTTGACCAAATTTACAAATTTGACTAAATTTACAAATTTGACCAAATTTACAAATTTGACCAAATTTACAAATTTGACTAAATTTACAAATTTAAAAATTTGACTGAATTTACAAATTTGACTTCTATTCTATTCTATTCTAACCCTTATACAGCCAGTATTAAAAGCATCCTGGAAAACACTGCAAATATTCTGTAGTGTTTTTCTTGTCAACATTAATATTTGAAGCATATTATGTGTAATATGTCGCAAATATTAAAACGGCCAGGCCTACTGTGCAGAGTTTTCTTTAAAGATGTTTCAAAATTATAGGGCAATTAAATTATTCATTTAATGAATAATCTAACTAACGAATTATTTTGAATCTTGAAGGAGGAAGAAACGAGGAAAACCGTACCGACCGTTTCAGTGTAAAGGGGATATGATAATTCGTTAGGAGTGACTAGGCTAAGAAGGTTAATGTCACTCCTTTGGTCCTTTGGGATGCGACAGAGGTATTTACACCTTGCCCTGGCTAATGAGCCTAGGTTATAGCGCCTTTACTCGCTGCTGAATTTACAAATTTGACTTAATTTATAAATTGGACCAAATTTGCAAATTTGACCGAATTTGCAAATTTGACCGAATTCGACTGAATTTACGAATTTGGCCAAAGTTACAAATTTGACCAAACTTACAAATTTGACCAAACTTACAAATTTGACAAATTTTCCAAATTCGACCTAATTTACAAATTTTAACCGCAACAACAAAATTTTACCAAATTTACAAATTTGACCAACTGTACTAATTTACAAATTTGCACAAATGCAAATGCACATTTACGAAGACTTAATTTTTTTTGAAAATTTTACGGATTTTATAAATTTTTGCAAATTTTACAAATTCAAACAAACTTTTCAAACTTGATCGAATTTTACAAATTTACAAATTTGACTTTATCATAAATTTTACTTGTTTCACAAATTTTGCAAATTTTAACAAACTTTTACAAATTTTTCACATTTCTACAGATTTTACAAGTTTTTCAAAAATTGACAGATTTTTGCAACTTTTCACAAATTTTTGCACATTTTATGAATTTTTACAAATTTAAAAATCTCCCCAGGTTTTTTCAAACTTTTACAAATATTGTAAACCATTATGTGCTCTTCTTTTCTTAAATCTTTCGAATTTTCTTTTATGCCGCTGAATATTAAACCCAGAATTCTTCTCCCGACACACACACACACACACACACTGAGCGCTTGATAGTATGCTTCCTTCAACGCCCATGCTCCATGGCCTTACAGAGCAACAGGGAGTATCAGCGATTCGTACAGACCAGGTAGGTTACGGGACTTCAGTTGACTACGAAAACCGTAGAAAAATTCTTTTCGCAGCCGCAGATCGCCTTTTTGCTTCGCGGTTAGCATCGTTATCACTAAAGTCAGTGCATTATAGAATCCAGTACAGAAGAATGCGCAACACTGCATAGAATGATGACTACTTATTTGTTTCTGGCACCCACAGCTTTCGCTGCAACTTTAAGTGATTTCAACCGAATAACACCAGAAATTCATATGGAGTGAATTGAAAACTTCCTGTTTCATGGCTTTATTTATAATACTTTTCCATGTAATTTCGTGTACATTGTTGCAAAAGAATATAATAAAATAAAATAAAGTGTCGATTGAAATATTTTGCTAGAATATTATTTTTATCAACCCTGACTTTTCTTGAATGTTATCCGTAAGATCAATGTTTGTTAACTTGGCACGATAGGTAGTCACTGACATGTTCGATTGGTAGATTTGGCTTTGCTCTGGGTGCACCTTTGAGCGTAAACAACACCTTTGGTTTTCAAATGTCACTAGTAGTTCAAAATATATGAATTTATTGACAACCTCCTACTGCACCTTATTAATATCTTCCCGTTCGGACTGCCTCGCACTCAACCAAGTTCGTCTTGTCAAAGTTTTAAAGTCAGTTCAATTCTCGCAGCCTCCCTGTTAAAAGGCAAAAAAGCCTCTTCCATTGCTCTGCGATCAACGCCAATTATGTAGATATTGCACTTGAAGCCCTAATGTTTGATAATTTTTTTGCCAAAAATTATATGACATGTGCGCTCATGTCTGTCATTTTACTTCTTCAAAAAAAAAATTATCAAGCATTAGGTACTTTTTGCACAATTATATAAGAGAACCCCCTTTTACTGTTTTGTTCGAAAGCCATGTCTAAGCATTCTTTGCCACAGATCGTTTCGTTTCACTGATTCGTACGCCACCTTACAATCCACCAACAGGGTATGAGTCCGCAATTGGTATTCCCGGAATTTATCAACAATTTATCTCAGGGTAAACATCTCCTTCTCGAAAAATCGTCGTAGTATTCGCCGACAAAAGGATTTAGCTAGCCTACGGGCGCGGTCCGCTAAACAGGACACAAAATAGTACCCTTTTAGGGGGTATTGAAGATCGTTTTGCTTCGATAGTTCATTCATTCGAGTTTGGGGCCTTTCCTCTTGCTGCTACGCCATTTTGATAATTGAATAGAAAAAGACAAACTCCAAATAGGGGCAATGTAAAGTGTTCAGGTTTTCTGAATGAACGTTTGAAAACTATACATCTACTTTAAGTCGATCAAGTTTTGGTCGTTCCACTCTTTTGCCCCTTATTTTTCTTCATTTCTTTTATTTATGTTCGAAACTTACAACCCCACTATTTCTTCAAGTGATAATACAAAAAATATATGAAGAGATTGCGTTTGGGTCACGGAATTCATACGACAATAACCTTTTTCGACTAAGACCAACGTTTCGAAGGTCTAAGGCTTCATCTTCAGGGCATAAAAACGGTAAATATAACCCTGGTGAAGACCTTCGAAACGTTGGTATTAGACGAAATATAGGTATTGTCGTGTGAGATTCGTGGCAAAAAAGGCCATCTCATCATATTCACAACAAAGTGGTCGTCTTTCTTAACATCGAACATCCAAAAATAAATTTAAATCCTCATAAAAATCGATTCTGACATATTACAAAAAAAAGGAAAACGCAGTTTTTCATCATTTTTCTTTCTCCTTTTTCGGTTTTTTTTGTGTGCTCGACGTTTGGCATAAATACGTTAGGCATAAGTACGTTAGTCACAATGGACGATTTGTATAATATACGTTAGGCATAATGGACGGTTGGCATAATGTAGGCATAATATACGAGATAATATTGAAGCAGCAATATTCTTATATTCGTTGAACGAATAATAAAATACATCATTCTTTCTTTCTTTCATGAGCTGTTCTTGAAGAGCATATATTTTCTTCCTGAACAATTGTACCATACATGTATGTAAGAGGTAATCTAAGTTGATGTGTGTCATTCATACCTTAAGGGATTATATACAAAGATAGTAAAAAAAATATGACGAATTTGCAAAATTTACGAAAAGCCGCAAAATTTACAAAAATTTGTAAAATGCACAAAAATTGCGAAATTTACGAAAATTCGTAAAATTCACGAAAATTTGTAAAATATAAGAATTTGTAAAATTTACAAAAATTTGAAAGATTTACGAAAACTTGAAATTTACCAAAATTTGTAAAATTTGCAAAAATTTGCAAAATTTACGAAAATTTGTGAAATTTACGAAAATTTGTAAAATTTACAAAAATTTGTAAAATTTACGAAAATTTGCAAAATTTACGAAAATTTGTTGAATTCACGAAAATTTGTTAAATTTACGAAAATTAGCAAAATTTTCGAAAATTTGCTAATTTTACCAAAATTTGCAAAATTTACAAAAATTTGTGAAATTCACCAAAATTTGTGAAATTTACGAAAATTTGCAAAATTTACAAAAATTGGTAAAATTTACGCAAATTTGTGAAATTTACGAAAATTTGCAAAATTTACGAAAAATAACAAAAATTTGAAAAAGTTACGGAAATTTGCAAAAATTTACGAAAATTTGAAAAATTTGCAAAAATTTTGTAAAATTTGCAAAAAATTTGTACAATCTACGAAAATGCGCACAATTTACGAAAATGCGTACAATTTACGAAAATTCGAAAAATTTTCTAAGATTCGTAAAATCTACGAAAATTCGTAAAATATACGGAAATCTGTAAAATTTACAAAATTTTTTAAAATTTACAAAATTTGCAAAATTTACAAAAGCTTGCATAATTTGCAAAAATTTGTAAAATTTACAAAAATTTGTAAAATTTACGAAAATTTGTAAAATTTACGAAAATTTGTAAAATTTACAAAAATTTGTAAAATTTACGAAAATTTGTGAAATTTACAAAAGTTTATAAAATTTACAAAAATTTGCAAAATTAACGAAAATTAGTAAAATTAACGAAAATTTGTAAAATTTACGAAAATTTGTAGAATTCACGAAAATTTGCGAAATTTACAAATATTTGAAAAACTTACGAAAATTTGTTAAATTTACAAAAATTTGTAAAATTTACAAAAATGCGCAAAATTAACAAAAATTCGGAAAATTTTCAAAAATTTGTAAAATATGCGAAAATTTGTAATATTTACTAAAATTTGAAAAATATACGAAAATTTGCAAAATTTACAAAAATTTGCAAAATTTGAAAAATTCACTAAAATGTGTAGAATTCAATAAAATTTGTAAAATTTACGAAAATATGTAAAATTTACGAAAATTTGTAAAATATACAAAAATTTGCTAAATTTACAAAAATTTGCAAAATTTGCGAAAATTTGGCAAATTCACCAAAATGTGTAAAATTTAATAAAGTTTGTAGTTTTCGAAAATTTGTATAATATATGAAAATTTGCTAAATTTACGAAAATTTGCAAAATTTACGAAAATTTGTAAAATTCACCAAAATGTGTAAAATTCAATAAAATTTGTGAAAATTACGAAAATTTGTAAAATTTACGAAAATTCGTAAAATTTGCCAAAATTTGGTTTGGTAAGAGGTAATCTAAGTTGATGTGTGTCATTCATACCTTAAGGGATTATATACAAAGATAGTAAAAAAAATTGAAGAATTTGCAAAATTTACGGAAAGCCGCAAAATTTACAAAAATTTTTAAAATGTACAAAAATTTGTAAAATTTACGAAAATTCGTGAAATTCACGAAAATTTGTAAAATTCACACAAATTTGTGAAATGCAAAAATTTGTAAAATTTACGAAAATTTGTAAAATTTACGAAAATTTGTAAAATTTACGAAAATTTGTTGAATTCACGAAAATTTGTTAAATTTACGAAAATTTGCAAAATTTTCGAAAATTTGCTAATTTTACCAAAATTTGCAAAATTTACGAAAATTTGTGAAATTAACCAAAATTGGTAATATTCACCAAAATTTGTGAAATTTACGAAAATTTGCAAAATTTACGAAAATTTGTAAAATTTACAAAAATTGGTAAAATTTACGAAAATTTGTGAAATTTACGAAAACTTGCTAAATTTACGAAAATTTGCAAAATTTACGAAAAACCAAATTTTGAAAAAGTTACGGAAATTTGCAAAAATTTACGAAAATTTGAAAAATTTGCAAAAATTTTGTAAAATTTGCAAAAAAATTGTAAAATTTACGAAAATGCGTACAATTTACGAAAATTCGGAAAATTTTCAAAGATTCGTAAAATCTACGAAAATTCGTAAAATATACGGAAATCTGTAAAATTTGCAAAAATTTGTAAAATTTACAAAAATTTGTAAAATTTACAAAAATTTGCAAAATTTTCAAAAGCTTGCATAATTTGCAAAAATTCGTTAAATTTACGAAAATTTGTGAAATTTACAAAAATTTGTAAAATTTTGAAAATTTTCCAAAATTTGTAAAATTTACAAAAGTTTATAAAATTTACGAAAATTTGCAAAATAACGAAAATAAGTAAAATTAACGAAAATTTGTAAAATTCACGAAAATTTGTAAAATTTACGAAAATTTGCGAAATTTACGAAAAATTTGTAAAAGTTACGGAAATTTGTAAAATTTACGAAAATATTTGTAAAACTTACGAAAATTTGTTAAATTTACAAAAATTTGTAAAATTTACAAAAATGCGCAAAATCAACGAAAACTCGGAAAATTTTCAAAAATTTGTAAAATATACGAAAATTTGTAACATTTACTCAAATTTGTAAAATATACAAAAATTTGCAAAATTTACAAAAAATTGCAAAATTTGAAAAATTCACTAAAATGTGTGAAATTCAATAAAATTTGTAAAATTTACGAAAATTTGTAAAATATACGAAAATTTGCTAAATTTACGAAAATTTGCGAAAATTTGGTAAATTCACCAAAATGTGTGAAATTCAATAAAATTTGCAAAATTTTCGAAAATTTGTAAAATATATGAAAATTTGTAAAATATATGAAAATTTGTAAAATATATGAAAATTTGCTAAATTTACGAAAATTTGCAAAATTTACGAAAATTTGTAAAATTTACCAAAATGTGTGAAATTCAATAAAATTTGTAAAAATTACGAAAATTTGTAAAACTTACGAAAATTCGTAAAATTCACAAAAATTTGTTAAATTTACGAAAATTCATAAAAAATTGTAAAATTTACGAAAAATTAACAAAAATTTGTAAAAGTTACAGAAATTTGAAAAATTACGAAAATTTGTAAAATATCCGAATATTTGTTAAATTCACAAAAAGTTGTAAAATTTACGAAAATGCGTAAAATTTGTAAAATGTACAATAATTTGTAAAATTCATAAAAATTTGTAAAATTTACGAAAATTTACAAAAAAGTTGCTATTTTAGTCATTTGAAATTTATAGGTTGTAAGTAGAGAAATTAACGCAAGCTGAGTTTCCGCACACCACGCATTCGATCTGCTTATTTTATTTGAGTTCAGATTTATTCAAGGGGAATTCCACGAGGATCCGTCCGAAAATCTCCAACATCGTGACCGACCATTTTATATTCCGATGAAACTTTACAGGTTTCATCGGCATGGAAGGCTAAACATTTTCTACGCTGAATAAAATTATTTTGACGCAAGCGCAATTTTTTAAAAGGGCGTTGATGTTTCTATGCGCATAAAATTAATTTTTTTTGTTCGGTTAGTCTTTTTTATACATCAAAACTTTCCGAGAACGAGTTATAGGGGATGAATACTTCTTCACGAAAAAAAATATGCGCTGAAAAAAATCTTCTCATTTTCTACAAAAACAAAAATTTATATTAAAAATTTAAATTGCAAAAGACACCATTTTTCTAATTTTTTTATATTTTGTCAACAAAAACCCATAAGAGAAAAAAAACATTTTGAATATAATTGCATGATGGAGAACTTATTGGTAAAAAAGTGCTTCTAACAATAACTTTATACATGTTTTTAAATTTCATACTAATTAACATACAAAACTGCAATTTTTATACAGAATATGATTCTAAGTATCATTTTAAATCAAAAAGCATTTAACAAAGATCATCTAAAATGCGATAATTTTCGAGATATTTGAAATTTTGCACCAATAAAAACTAATAGTTCGTGTAACTATGCCCTTTTAAAAAGTTATTTGCTTTACCCCATCATAATATGTCAAAAATCTAATGTTTATCATTTTAAAGACTTAAAAGAAACTTGTTCATTGTATTTGGATCATGGAGAAACTTTCAATGAAAAAGTTTGCCTAACAACAACTTTTGACATATTTATAAAATTCATGCTATTTGCAGTCAAAAATACAATTTTATTTTTGAGTATGATTCTAAAGGCCATTTTAAATCGAAATGCTCATAACATTAGTTTTCTGAAACGTAATCGTTCTCGAGATATTTTAAATTTTGTTTTATGAACACAAAAATTTTGTGTTTTTACCACCTTTTCATAAGTTTTTCGCGTTGCTCAATCAACAGTAATAGGTTTTTCAAAAAGCCCATAACATTTCCTGTAACTTTCCTTTTGACATCAAAGCGATAATGTAAACCATTTGAAGGCTACATGAAAACAATCAACATATGATTCAACTACATAGTTTAATCATCAGACCCTATGGTTGAATCATGTAGCTTTCAAATGGTTTACAATATCGCCTTGATGTTAAAGAGAAAGTTACAGGAAATGTTATGGGCTTTCCGAAAAACTGTTACTGTTGATGGAGAAACGTGAATAACTTATGAAAAGGTCGTAATAAAGCAAAATAATTGTGTTGTTAAAACAAAATTTAAAATATCTCGAGAACAACCAAATTTCAGATTTTTTTTTGTTATTAGTATTTAGATTTAAAATTTAAAAATAAATTTGTATTTTTTACTGCACATAGCATGAATTATAAAAATATGTCAACTTTTTTATTGCAAGTTTATCCATGATACAAATATACTGAAAAAGTTTCTTTCGCATCTCTAAAATGATAAAAATTAGATTTTTGACATTTTATGATAGGGTAACGCAAATAACTTTTAAAAAGGGCATAATTACACGAATTATTGGTTTTTGTAGAAGCAAAATTTCAAATATCTCGAAAACTATCGCATTTTAGATGATTTTTGTTAAATGCTTTTTGATTTAAAATGATACTTAGAATCTTATTCTGTAAAAAAAGTCACAGTTTTGTATGTCAATTAGTATGAAATTTAAAAACATGTATAAAGTTATTGTTAGAAAAACTTTTTTACTAATAAAATCTGCATCATTCAATTAAATTCAAAATGTCTCTTTTCTCTTAAGGTTTTTGTTGACAAAATATAAAAAATTTAGAAAATGGGTTTTTTTTTAAATTTAAATTTTTAATATAAATTTTTGTTTTTGTAGAAAATGACACAATATTTTTTTCAGTGTATATTTTCTTTCGTGGAGAAGTATTCATTCCCTATAACTCGTTCTCAGGAAGTTTTTTTTATTTTGTTGAAGTGATAATTTTTGCCTAACGTCCATTATTCTAATCGTCCATTATGCCCAACGTATTAATGCCTAACGTCCATTATGCCTAACGTACGTATGCCAAACGTCCGTGTGCCTAACGAATTTATGCCTAATGGGGTACACTCGTATTTTTTGTCGACCAGTGTAGTACCGTTTTATGTTATTTCTAGACTGTCTTTGAATATATGTGTCATGTTGTTTTGAGTTAATTAATAATTATTTACAAATTAATTTAGAAGCGTGTCTCTCGGTTATTGGAAAAGCAACGATGCTTCCCACCCTTTAACCAAACATCGGGTTTCACTGAAATTTAACGACTTTCGTCACAACTTCGTGTAAGCGCATAACACACACACACCTACACAGAAAGAAAACACACGTACGCGATGAATTCCGCACTCCGCCCACGCTCCTAACGTGATATTTCCGCAGCCAACCGCCTAAGGCGGAGGTCGCATGTTGTTCAAATCTGACCGAGTGCGGCGGTGAGGGTTAGCCGCTGGATAGGAAATCCAATGCCTAAGCAAACCATCGAGCAAGCAGATAATATCGCGGTCCGCGGGCTAACCAGAGAGAGAGAAAGAGACTGATGGAACATAAACAAACTTTCGCGTGAAAACAGTGCACATCTAATCAGATGATGGTTTGTTCTGCCAGGGTACACACAAAGCAACCGCACAGCTAAGCCGCCGCCGCTAGGATATCGCTCCAGGGGCCGACGACGATAGTGATTTTCAACTGACGAATGCAACAACACATCACAATTCGTGCCAGGATTACCAACTGCAGTGTAACGGAACGATCAAAACGCTTGCTGCCAAGCTGCGGAAAGTCGGTCAGGATCCGGTGCGATCAGTTGTGTGCGATACGGAGGGGTTTTTGTTTGGAAATCTGATGTTCTAGAAAATGCCAGATCCTGTGTACGCAACTGAACATCAGCGCCGAAGCAATCATGTGTATATATGATTTGCGGACGCGACAGTTTGCTATCACCGCCGGAGTTAGAGGTTTACGGTCGCCATGTTGTTTATAGTGTAAAATTAATGCACTGTAATTTGGACCGCAGCAGCAGAGGTTCGCCTACAAACAATCCCCCGGGAGCATCTGGAGCGGGATGCTCGTTCGTGGTTGACGGTTTTTGGTGTTCCTATGACAGTTGGTGATTATTTTCAACCGGCTAACGGTCGGTTAACGGAAGACCGAGAGGCGGACAGGTAGCTCTACTTTATCCACAACCTCGAGCCTGCAGCTGTGTCACAATCTGTGTTTAATTAAAATTCAATACAGCACGACGGCGAATTCGATGGCGCAGTCAATGGTGGTCTAATTTCCACCTCAAATCCAGCGAATTCAGTTGATTGAACTTGTTTTGTGGGCAGCGAGGTATTCTCAGGTAGACTCACAAACACAGTAGGCGCCACCAGATATTATGTTTTACCTTTCCGTCGGATAATGGCGGGCTGGTCCTTCGGAAAGTTTTGTCCAACGCGTGTGCTGTCTATGTGCGTTGGACATCCACGTTGGGTGGTAAGAAATTTGATAGCACGCCTGATGTGCAGGTATTTTCACAAAACTTTTAAAAATGAAATATTTCAAACAGTGATGACAGTATAAAACTACTCATAATGGTGTCCAAATTGGAACAACCCTACTTTACACACTTTTAGGACCTGGTCCATCAACAGCCATAAACACAGCACGAACAGGATCGGTTTTCTCGGCCATTCAAGTTGGGCGAAAACTCTCGTCACACAAGCGCCTGTCTGTCGCCTCGTTTGCCTGTTTGCAATGACCAACAACCATCATCAACAACAACAGCAACAAAAATAACGACACAAAATATCACACATATTGGAAGTGCAATCAAGTTGTAGATATTTCGCCGAGATTTTCTATGATAGCCACTCCGAATGGATGGAGTGGCAATTCCGCATCACCGGAACTCGCACGTTTCCTGTCTAATTTGGTTGGTTGGTTGCATTTACGGTTGTTTGACGTAGGATTACGCCTTTGTTTTCGATATTGGAGTGCACTTTACAAACTCAACAAAAATGCAACGAAATGCAGTTAGATTTTGAGTGCTTATAAATCAACCATTTCACGATACAGTTTCCTAATGTTTGCATCTATCTCTCGAAAATACTTCCATGAAAAGTTTCCAGTGTATAGAAACCGATTTAATTCAACTTAACAGTGCATTTGTGCTTTATTTATTCATCCAAACTATGATTCGATGTCGTTGAGGTGAGTATCAAATTTTTGTACGGGCATTCGCTTATTTTTCCAATTCGAACGAAACTTTGCAGTTGTGTTCGGTTAATGAATCTCCATGATTTTTTCTGGCAATTGCAATATTCTGATACAAGAGCAATTTTTCGAAAGGACGTAGACGTTTATGCATGCATTAATTCCAATTTTTTTGGCAATTTAAAATCTACACTCACGGGGATCCTTTAAACAGCAATATCGAATGGATGAACACACCGTCTATCTCAACTTTGTGAGCGGGTACGTAGACGCGGTAGCCCTCCATAAAAGACTAACCGCTTACTTTACTTAATTAACACAGGTCGAATTTTCGAGATATCTGTCACGGTTGCATAATTCTGCCTCAGGTCCCTCCTAAATAGTTAAACAACTTGCCGGTTTATCTTTAATCTGAAAAAAAGATCAGCTATGGTTCGACCGAGTTCAATGTGTATGATTTTAAAAGGGATGTCGAAATCTTTGATGATGCCTCTTGATTGACATCTATTTTCCCACCAGATGGATTTAATCAGAATAGTTTATTTATGTACGGACTTTGAGTCCGGCGTGAACTGAAAACGTAAAGAAAACGAAAGAAAAAAACAGAAATTAGTGAGATATAATTAATTGAAAAACAAAATAGAGGGTTGTACAGCAAAAATGTTGTACCTATCTTCACTCGTTATATGGCTGGAAGATACTGATTTTATATGCACGAAGAATGTGAATAAACTTATATGAGCAACAGGTCATACAATCATCTTTGTTTCATTCGCACGCGTAAAAAGATGGATAGGTAAAATCTGGCACATAACAGAAATGTCGTGACGACACTTGAATTGGTAATTCAAATCTATTAATATACTTCGTGAAGGGTGCGACACTTTCAAACTGGCGTAACTTTTTTCATACTTGGCCGAATTGAACCAAATTTTACCCAGTTTTTCTTTACAGTGTATTGATTTCATTTGCTAAGTTTTCCAACTGTCAGTGAGAATCCGGTCCAGATGGAAGAAAATCAACAATCGACTAATCATACACGACGCTGGTGGTTCAGTGGTAAACGTGACCGTCACTTACCCCAGTGGATCTGGGTCCAATCCCAATTATGCGTTTATAAAAATGTGTATTTTGACGATTGAAATAATTTCTTAGAATATATGACCCGTGGGAATGATATTTGAAAACATATTTTAACAAAATCTTTTTGGGAGCCATTCAAATGTAACGAACAATAAGTTCTTAACCCGTTGCGACGCGAGTTTTTCTTCATTTTTAAAACTGTTTTTTTAACTTTATATAGGTTTACGGGGTCGCTGATTCTGATACTGACGTCGGAAATGTAAAATTCAAAATGGCGGATCCAATATGGCATCTAAGATTGCCAAAATTTCATATTTTTATAATGGCCTAAAGCGTCTTACAAGGGGGTTTTCGGATTGGCTGATTCTGATTCCGATGTCCAAAATGTAAAATTCAAAATAACGGATCCAATATGGCGCCTGTGCTTGGCTAAATTTCATGTTTTTTTATATTGGCCATAAACGCCTTACGAGGGATTTTTGGGGTTGCTGATTGTGATTCTGACGTCGAAAATGTAAAATTCATAATAGCGGATCCAATATGGTGACTGTGTTTGGCTAAATTTTTTTTTATATTGACCTAAAACGTCTTACAAGACGGTTTTGGGGGTCACTGATTTTAATTCTGACGTCAAAAATGTAAAATTCCAAATAACTGACCTGATATGGCGACTGTGCTTGACAAAATTTAACAATTTTTTTATTGGCCTAAAACGTCTTACAAGGGGGTTTTCGGGGTTGCTGAATGTGATTCTGACGTCGAAAATGTGAAATTCAAAATGGCGGATCCAATATGGCGACTGTGTTTGGCTAAATTTCATGTTTTTTCATATTGGCCTGAAACGTCTTACAAGACGGTTTTGGGGGTCACTGATTCTAATTCTGACGTCAAAAATGTCAAAATAACTGATCCGATATGGCGACTGTGCTTGACTACATTTCACAATTTTTATATTGGCCTGTAACGTCTTACGAGGGGGTTTTCGGGGTTGCTGATTTTGATTCTGACCTCGAAAATGTAAAATTCAAAATGACGGATTCAATATGGCAACTGTGCTTGGCTTAATTTCAGGTTTTTTTATATTGACCTAAAACGTCTTAGAAGGGGATTGTAAAATTCAAAACAGCGGATCCAATATGGCGACTGTGCTTGGCTGAGTTTTATGTTTTTTTATATTGGCCTAAAACGTCATACAAGAGGGTTTTTGGGGTTTCTGATTGTGATTCTGATGTCGAAAATGTAAAATTTAAAATGGCGGATCCAATATGGCGACTGCGCTAACTTTTATGTTTTTTATATTGGCCTAAAACGTCTTACAAAGAGGCTTTCGGGGTCGCTGATTCTGATTCTGACGTAGAAGAAAATGTAAAATTGAAAATGGCTGATCTAATATAAAGACTGGGTTTAGCTAAATATCATGTTTTTTTATGTTGACCTATAACGAAATCAGCGACTCAAAAAAAAACCGTGAATCGAGTTTTACACTGAATGTAACAAAATTTGCCAATTTTATAAAAAAATGGTTGCCATTTTGTAGGCGCCATTTTGAATTTTCGAGTTCTGTTATCAAAATCGTATACTGATTACGAAAACCTCAAAAACAACATAATCTATTTTTATACCAGTTGATAAGATCCCTGTCTCACAGAATGTTAATCAGCAACCCCAAAAACTTTCGTGAATCGAATTTGCTGCTCATTGTAACAAAATTCGCAAATTTCGTAAAAAATGGCTGCCATTGTGTAGCCGCCATTTTGAATTTTCAAGTTCTGTTATCAGAATTGTAATCAGTGACCTCAAAAACCACATAATCTATTTTTATGCCAGTTGAGAAGATCCTTGTCTCTCAGAATCTTTTATAGACCAACATAATATAAACTCCATTTTTGCATATTTTGGTATTTAAAAAAAACTGACCTACGAAAAATTCTGAAAATAATCTACTAGTTAGTTCAATGTTTTAGATACTTGAAAAACAAATTTTTAGATCTCTAGGACTTTTAGTTCAGACACAGCCGAATTTATTGTAAAAAAATGAGATTTTCGAGTTTCAGTTGTTAATAACTAATAACTAATTAACAAATTCATATAATTTTTTGTGCAAGTTGTACTCCATCCCTAAGAATTTATTTACATTCCTACGAGTTAATTTAAAGAAAGGATTCGTATTTATATCTCAACACTAACTAAAAATCCAATAAAAACTTAGGAGAAGTAGGTGGGTCCCGAATACGTCCCACTGCGTCGCAAATGGTTAAAACGCTCATAACAAAAAATTTCCGAAATGTGGTAGATCTCGAGATATTTTACATTTTGTAATAAGTTATTTGTATTTCTCCATCAACAATAGAAGGGTTTTCAAAAGGCCCATAACTTTCCCTTTGACATCATGGCGATATTGTGAACCATTTTGCTTTGAACCACTCGTACAAAACCATGCGCACTCCCCACGCTCAACTAATGTCCCCTGGATAAGTTCGTCAGTGTAGCAGACACATACGACATAAATAAAAAAAAAATATCCTGTTCGGTTAAAAGAAATTTCAACTCGACCGGCGGACACGTGGTCCCCTACAAGTCCGTCAATTCAAGCGAAATAAGACCAAAAATATGCAAACCCGAAAATAATTAAAGTAATACTAACTATTGCTTGTTTGCGTAAAATATGAAAAAATTAGTCACATAGCCAAGGTGGTTCGTTCTCAACGCTAGCGCTGTTAATTAATGCTTGTAAAAATAGATGATAAGAGACGCGGACGCAGATAACTGACCATCGCTTCAGCCACTGCTGTTACTACTGTGCTTTCATTTGCACTTGCACAGACATTTTCCGATCTCGACGACCTGAGTACCATTCGACTGACGTACGATCACTGTCGCCCGTACGATAATCATATGGTCTTTCTGGGACGTCATCGTATCACAGGAATAGCATAAGGGTTAGTGCATTTGGTCGGAGTCTCAAAGGTTGCGGGTTCTAATCTAGCGACCAGGGGAATTTTTTTTTTGTGCATAATAACTTTCGCTTCATTCACCATTTCGATCAGTTTTCCCCGTTGGATACCACAAAAAAGTCTATTTTTAGTAGATTTACGAATAAATTCGTTCAGCGATATGATTTTTTTGTACATGATCATTTTGAGGATTCTTCGCAAAAAAATCCTTCATATTACGAAAGATGCCGGTAAATATTACAAAGACAGCGTATATTTTATCAATCAAATCGTTTGATTAATGAAATTACGGACACATTTTTTGCCTTTTTGCTTTTCTCATAAAGAAGAGTCATGCAATCACTCTGAACCTCGTCAACATAATCCCGAGCGACCCTGAGGGCCGTGTGTCGTATATCATTCGACTCAGTTCGGCGAGATCGGAAAATATCTGTATGTATGTTTGTGTGTATGTATGTATGTGTGCTAACTTTTCTAAATTAGGTGAGGGCAAAAGCCTCATGCGTAAATTATTTATGGTTTATCCATTTTTTTCCTATGGGGAAAAATGTTGCATACTCACAGGCGTGTGGCTCTCATGCCAAAACGCAGTTTTGGCACCCTCCTTAATATGGTAAAAATGGGCACTTTACCGAAAGCTGCAAAGCTGTGCCGCCAAAGGTCACCCGATACGAGTCCCGTTCAGTACGATTGCACACCATCGATCTCAACTTTGTGAGCGGATATGTAGTAATCCTACATAAAAGACTTATCGCCAGCAACGCCATTTGTTTATTTTAGGCAGAGTATCACAAATCTAAGTTTAACTGGGCTTTAGAAATATCTATCACGGCTGGCATGGCTCGCTTCAACTGCACTCTCATTAAAAAAACTTCATTGGGGACACCGGAGAGGTAGCACAAAAATTATCTTCAGCATAAACGTACAGCAACTATGTGTCTATCCCGCCTTGTGTAGGATGGAAATGCTTCCATAGCTTTGGCCCAAAAACCGTATTTACATAAAGGAAACTTCTATGTTGGGAAGCTTCTTAACCCCGTCTTCGTAGCTTTCAACAAAAATGGCACGATAAATCCGCGTGAAATGTCTCATGAATGTATACTTGGGAACAATGCTATTGACACATGTCTTATCTCCGACCTTACGACTCGCGATATTTGTGCTATCGCGGTCAATATGACTTTTGATAACATACAGAAGAAATACCTTCTGGTGATTTCCAAGGGGTTGCATTATAGCAAAAATGGGCTTCCCCTCGTAATTTGGGGCAGCTCAGATATTAATTTGAGATCGCACCGAATTGACGGAATGCTTAAGTAGTCCAAATTTGAACAAATTTAATGTAGGAAATTGCCCCACATTTGCATGGGCTGGCAAAGATGAGGTGTTAGATGTAACTCTCTGCTCTGACAGTATTAGGCATGAGTTGGTAAACTGGCTCGAACCGTCGTCTTGGGGACGGACATAGCATAGTTGGTAAATCGATTGCCTTGAACGCAGCTCACCTGGGTTCGAATCCCAACTTCGCACATATGGTCAGAGATTTTTCTAAGGAGATTTCTCCAACCCGTCAAAGAGGAGAATGACCCTATGGTTAAAACCTTTACAATCGAAATAAAAGAAAGAACCGTCGTCTCGCTAGATAGCGTCACGTATCGTAATCCCAAATCTACTAACTGGGATCTCCACGAAGATGGCTTGGCGACTAGGTTTCATAGGTGTCTTCCGACGATTGAATCTCCGAGTGACTTGGATAAGGTTGTGGATAAAATAAACTCACTAGTAGTAGCAGCATACCAAGATGCTTGTCCGCTCCGAGTTATGCGTACTTCAAGAGGAACACCTTCGTGGAATACCGACTCAAAAAGTTATGTAGAAGAGCTTGGAATCTTTTTGATACACACTTTCCAGGCAGTACAGAGCCTTGGTCATTTACTCGTAGAATTGTGACAACCGAATCGTTCGAATGGGCGATTGAAAGATTTACTCCGTAGAAGTCTCCGGGAAAAGATGGAATAGTTCCTGTTATACTACAAAAAGGATATGAACACGGCAAGCATGTTTTGAGAAAAAGTTTTTACCTGTAGTCATGCAACAGGATACATTAGCGTGGCGAGTAAAAATTAAAGCTTTAGACCTACCAGCTTGACCTCCACAATATATCATATATTCATATATCACGAACTGGATACACGCAATGCTTAGCAACCGACATCGTTAGGACAAGTTGAGATAAAAAGTGTTTGCGGATGTCTTCAAGGTGTGGTGTCACCGCTTCTGTGGTATCTGGTCGCCGATGGCTTGTTGAGGAAACGTTATAAATTCTCAAATAATGATCCAAGGTATTTGCATTTACACACTTTTTGATTTGAAGGCCACTGTGTGTTGTTGACCAATGATGTCCTCTTATTGAACTATCAGTACAAAACAAAATGTGTCCAAAATCGGTTTGGTCGAATCTAGTTCCGTCTCAGACTCTTCCGAGAACGTGCTAGAATTGGATGAGCCGGATTTGATCCATTTTGTTCCCACGAACACGTGTCATCCAATCGAAATTGCGTCATGATAAAGTGACAACTCAAAATGAGCAAAGAAAAAATTACGAATGCAAGGGACCTATTTAGGAACTGTATAAAACAGTAGAAAAAAAATGATTACGACTGTTAGTGTAAAGCTTTTGCAGTTCGGAAAAAGCGATAGTGCTGGACACATAGGAGATGGCATTTCCACTATCCCTATGTCTGTCGCTACAAAGTTATCATAATAGCCGATCCAAATCTTCAAGTATTTGTATATCTGTTTGAAGAATAAAAAATTTGGTGTTAGTTTGGGTATATAGTCTAACTAATAGCAAGCTGATGCCAGTTACTGACGAGTGGAGCGCGAAACATTCAAATTCAACTTTTATCATTTTTCAGCACAATTTCTCTACTAAAGCGATTAAGTTGAACCTTAATCCCCAGCCCAGTTCAAGTGGCAGCAAAAGTATCAGCGCACTGACCAGCGCCGCAAGAAAATCGCTTAAACACCATGGTTAGGTTGAGATTGAAAAATTCCTCCCGGAGCGGTCGTCCGATACTTCCAGGCGGCATTGCTGTTGCCGGAAAAGCTGACCGGGGCGGAGCGTGGCGTGACCAAAACATGGAAATGAAAATGTTTCTGTTTTACTTTTGCCTACTATATTTACACTACCATCGCTCGTCTGAGAGCCCATCCGTTCGTCCATTCCCCATTCAGGACGCCAGCGAATCTTGCGGATTTCCCCAAAGGCAAGTCTGAATAAAAACACAACCACCGGAAGATGAAGCTGTTTTTTTTTGCTGCGGTGATTTCGACCCAGAATTACAGCCACGAAAACGAACAAAAATTGTTGGAATTATTTGCTTTTTTGTAGTCAGACTGGCAAAGCTGATCCCAATTCCCCTCGGTGGTGGCGTTTTTTGATGAGTCTGGGGGCATCTTGACCGGCGAGCGTTGGGGCTGGGATAAATTCTGCCATTTCGCCCTTGCTGTATAATCTTGTTCCACGGGTGAGGCAAGGTTTTGAAATGGTAAGTACTTATTTGAAATACAATGGTTCAAAGGCAACAGCGCTTCAAAATGTCCCGTTTCGCTTCGTACTCTCCGGGGTCAAGTCGAGATGATTCCGGGAACTAACAATTGCTGAGTTTTTGCTTTGTTAGTGGTACCACCCCCTGGTGAGTAAATGATTAAGATGAATCATTTAATTTCGTTCTGCCTGTTTGTTGCTTTGTGTTGATCGTGGTATGTAATTTGTCAGAGACTGGCCCTTCCCCCCACTCGGGGATCAATTTGAGCAGTTCCCGTAACTGTGGCAAACTCAAAATCGTACCTTTTGGGCGACGAATATTTCATAGATCGCACAGACGCCGGTGATGGTGATGCCCTGCTCCTTGCAGAGCATCGCCGTTGTGACGAACATTATCGCGACCGAGAGATAGCGCCAGCCTGGAAGAGAAGAGAAAACATTTGCTTAGGTTAGATCGCTGGAGATGAATATTTTCACTCAATGTTAAATTTCATTATAATCGAATAACTTGATTTAGAACAAAAGCATCACTTGTTGTTTTTGATTAGCTTGAAACAATACGCCTTTTCAGTGAACGTCTATAAGCAGATTATAAACGTTCGAAGCAGCGTGTTCTCGGTGAAAGGCCGCACAGTGGAATAATTTGTAATTAAATATGGTCAAACATTTAATAATTTGGTGGTGATCTCAGAAACCCACTATTTTCGTCGTTCAATATTTTCCAAAAAGTGAAACTCGCACACGCGAAGCTTTCCTCCTTCGAAGTGACTGAACTTTCAAGATTCACATACGGCACAGGAAATAAATCCTACCAACTGACATGGCGTGAAAGTGAGTCTTGAATTACTCCACAGAAACAAACACTCCAACAATACACAGTACACCATTCAACATTTACAAACCCGTTCCCTTCCCATCCTTGGCAACCATATTTTTTCCTGAGCCGTCGTCGTCTCCATCGAGCCGCAATGTTAACAGCATGAATCCAATTCTGCAGCAACCTGGCGACACATGAAGCGGTTGGGAAATGTCAAGCACCGACAAAATAAATATTCAAATATGGTTGAAAAATGAAAAAAGAGAATTTTATTTAATTAAAACCTTATCGTGCTCAGAATTTTCGCGTTCGCCTTGACACTGGCATATGTACGTACGCCACGGCTCCACACGTTCGAACGATTTAAGATGCTCCAATTCGGCTCCTCGCCGTCTCGTTGTAGTCGTTCTTTGCGAGGATAGCAAGTCGCAGTACCTACGTACCTTACTGTGTTTATTCAAACACTTTAAGGACCGTTGGCGGTCGTGCAGCAAAGGAGTAGACGGGAAAAACCTCATCTTTGGGCTCTGGGTAATACAAGCGAAATGTTTCTCCATTTACACTTCATACCGAATACATAAACGTGTCACGTACGGGGGAAGCGAGGGCAACCGGCCACCCGGCAGACCAAGTGCAGAGCCGTCGCTAGTCAGGCTCAGTCGGGAGCAGCCAATTTAAAGAATTTTGTTATGAATGATGAGTAATACATTGGATATTTTTTATAATAGAAAAAAAATATGTGATGTTGGTTCAAACTATAAATATTTTGCCGTAATTTTACGTCGAATGAAGATAAAATGTTTCGAATCAGAGTTCTCAAACGAAAATGAGAGCAGCAATATCAATTCGATTTCAAAATATTTCATCTGCAAACAGAACTGCTTCTCTTGCAGGCCGTCGCATGTTAGAAGTCGTTTAGGTGTGAACATAAACAGTGTGGTCAAATTGGGACTAGCGTCAATATGATGCCTAAGTCAAGTGCCAAATTCCGAAGAAACGAAGCCGAAACGCAAATTCTTTGATCCAGTATTTATTTATTTATTTTTTTAGTTATTTATTTTTTTAGTTATTTATTTATTTATTTATTTATTTATTTATTTATTTATTTATTTATTTATTTATTTATTTATTTATTTATTTATTATTTATTTATTTATTTATTTATTTATTTACTCACTTATTTATTTATTTATCGATCCATTTATTTTTATTATAAGCAAGCTTATTCAACAAAGCTCACTCAGGACGATATAACGTATCAGAAATAGAAGTAGTTTTGATTCGGAAAATTTAGCGTTTTTGAAATATTTCTTGCTGTATGTTTGTCGTGTCGCGCATTTTTCAAATAGTCCCAAACTTGATCAGTTTCTCTATAGGGACCACTTAATATGATTTACCTTACTAATTCAATCATTCAGTTTTGAATTATATTTATTCTTATTATTATTATTAAAAAAAATATTATTGATTTAACATTTTAATAATTGAATAATTGATCAATTTATTAATTCAATAATTTATTAATTTTATAATTTAATAATTTAATTATTTATTAATTTAATAATTTAATAATTTGATGATTTAATAATTTAATAATTTAATATTTTAATGATTTAATAATTTAATAATTGAATAATTTAATAGTTTAGTAATTTAGTAACTTAATAATTTAATGATTTAATAATTTAATAATTAATTAATTCAATAATTTATTAAATCAAAAATTTAATAATTTAATAATTTAATAATATAATAATTTAATAATTTAATAATTTAATGATTTAATAATTTAATATTTTAATATTTTAATATTTTAATTATTTAATAATTTAAAAATTTAATAATTTTATAACTTAATAATTTAATAATTTAATAATTAAATAATTGAATAATTTAATAACTTAATAATTTAATGATTTAATCATTTAATAATTAACTAAATCAATAATTTAATAAGTTAACAATTTAATAATTTAATAATGTAATAATTTAATAATTTAATAATATAATAAATTCAACAATATAATAATTTAATAATCTAATAATTTAATAATTTTATAATTTAATAATTTAATAATTTAATAATTTAATAATTTAATAATTTAATCATTTAATAATTTAATAACTTAATAATTTAATAATTTAATAATTTAATGATTTAATAATTTAATAACTTAATAATTTAATAATATAATAATTTATTAATATAATAATTTAATAATTTAATAATTGAATAATGTAATAATTTAATAATTTAATAATTTTATAATTTAATAATTCAATAATTTAATAATTTAACAATTCAATAATTTAATAATTCAATAATTTAATAATATACCAATTCAATAATTTAATAATTTAATAATTTAGTAATTTCATAATTCAATGATTTAATAATTTATTAGTTTAATAATTTAATAATTTAATAATTAACTAATTCAATAATTTAATAATTTAATAATTTATTAATTCAATAATTTAATAATTTAACAATTTATTAATTTAATAATGTAATAATTTAATAATTTAATAATGTAATAATTTAATAATTTAATAATTTAATAATATAATAATTTAATAATTTAATAATTTAATAATTTAATAATTTAATAATTTAATGATTTAATAATTTAATATTTTAATATTTTAATTATTTAATGATTTAATAATTTAATAATTGAGTAATTTAATAGTTAAATAATTTAATAACTTAATAATTTAATGATTTAATAATTTAATAATTAGTTAGTTCAATAATTTATTAATTTAATAATTAAATAATTGAATAATTTAATAGTTTAATAATTTAATAACTTAATAATTTAATGATTTAATCATTTAATAATTAACTAATTCAATAATTTAATAATTTAATAATATACTAATTTAATAATTTAATAATTCAATAATTTAATAATTTAATAACTTAATAATTTATCAATTTAATAATTTAGTAATTTAATGATTTAATAATTTATTAATTTAATAATTTAATAATTTAATAATATAATAGTTTATTAATTTAATAATTTAACAATTTAATAATTTAATAGTTTAATAATTTAATAATTTAATAATTTAATAATTTAATAATATAATAATTTAATAATTTAATAATTTAAAAATTTAATAATTTAATAATCTAATAATTTAATAATTTCATAATTTAATAATTGAATAATTTAATAGTTTAGTAATTTAGTAACTTAATAATTTAATGATTTAATAATTTAATAATTAATTAATTCAATAATTTATTAAATCAAAAATTTAATAATTTAATAATATAATAATTTAATGATTTAATAATTTAATATTTTAATATTTTAATTATTTAATAATTTAAAAATTTAATAATTTTATAACTTAATAATTTAATAATTTAATAATTAAATAATTGAATAATTTAATAACTTAATAATTTAATGATTTAATCATTTAATAATTAACTAAATCAATAATTTAATAAGTTAACAATTTAATAATTTAATAATGTAATAATTTAATAATTTAATAATATAATAAATTCAACAATATAATAATTTAATAATCTAATAATTTAATAATTTTATAATTTAATAATTTAATCATTTAATAATTTAATAACTTAATAATTTAATAATTTAATAATTTAATAATTTAATGATTTAATAATTTAATAACTTAATAATTTAATAATATAATAATTTATTAATATAATAATTTAATAATTTAATAATTGAATAATGTAATAATTTAATAATTTAATAATTTTATAATTTAATAATTCAATAATTTAATAATTTAACAATTCAATAATTTAATAATTCAATAATTTAATAATATACCAATTCAATAATTTAATAATTTAATAATTTAGTAATTTCATAATTCAATGATTTAATAATTTATTAGTTTAATAATTTAATAATTTAATAATTAACTAATTCAATAATTTAATAATTTAATAATTTATTAATTCAATAATTTAATAATTTAACAATTTATTAATTTAATAATGTAATAATTTAATAATTTAATAATGTAATAATTTAATAATTTAATAATATAATAATTTAATAATTTAATCATTTAATCATTTAATGATTTAATAATTTAATAATTTAATATTTTAATATTTTAATTATTTAATGATTTAATAATTTAATAATTGAGTAATTTAATAGTTAAATAATTTAATAACTTAATAATTTAATGATTTAATAATTTAATAATTAGTTAGTTCAATAATTTATTAATTTAATAATTAAATAATTGAATAATTTAATAGTTTAATAATTTAATAACTTAATAATTTAATAATTTAATCATTTAATAATTAACTAATTCAATAATTTAATAATTTAATAATATACTAATTTAATAATTTAATAATTTAATAATTTAATAATTCAATAATTTAATAATTTAATAACTTAATAATTTATCAATTTAATAATTTAGTAATTTAATGATTTAATAATTTATTAATTTAATAATTTAATAATTTAATAATATAATAGTTTATTAATTTAATAATTTAACAATATAATAATATAATAATTTAATAATTTAATAATTTAATAATTTAAAAATTTAATAATTTAATAATCTAATAATTTAATAATTTCATAATTTAATAATTGAATAATTTAATAGTTAAATAATTTAATAACTTAATAATTTAATGATTTAATAATTTAATAATTAGTTAATTCAATAATTTATTAATTTAATAATTTAATAACTTAATAATATAATAATTTAATAATTTATTTATTTCATAATTTAATAATTTAATAATTTAATACTTTATTAATTTAATAATTTAATAATTGAATAATGTAATAATTTAATAATTTTATAATTTAATAATTTAATAATTTAATAATTTAATAATTTAATAATTCAATAATTTAACAATTTAATAATTTAATAATTTAATAATATACTAATTTAATAATTTAATAATTCAATAATTTAGTAATTTAATAATTTAATAATATAATAATTTATTAATTTAATAATTCAATAATTTAACAATTTAATAATTTAATAATTTAATAATATACTAATTTAATAATTTAATAATTCAATAATTTAGTAATTTAATAATTTAATAATATAATAATTTATTAATTTAATAATTTAATAATTTATTACTTTATTAATGTATTAATTCATTATTTATTAAGTTCGCTCACAGTTCGAAAGTGGAAAAAAATGCATTTGGGCTCCAGATGATCCAGATGATTGCACTAGAATCATTATGAAAAATAAACAGCTAAAGATCCAGTCTACGAAAGCTAAAAAACACCAAACTTTCACAGCGACACAAACAAACAAATTTTACGTGCGTCGCTTCGTTACTTCTACACGTCAGTAACAGAGAAGTTTCGTTACCCCCGACGGTGAGCGAGATGGGTGAACCAAAAAATCAAGGCGCGCCAACCAAAGGAAAATGCTGTCGTGATTGACTTTACAAAAACCTCGAAGAAAACCTACAGTGCGCAAAGTGGAACAACTATTAAAGGGTTAACATGATCCACATTCCACTACATCATACTAAAAATATGGAACCGCTACTAATTTCGGACCTCCGATTAGCACAACTCGTGTTAGATTTTGAGCAAGAGTTAGCTTTCAAGATTTCTAGCCCAAATTTTCTGTGTCCACTGTCCAACGATTCTAGCTAGAGTTTTCAATTTTTTTACAAGTTTTATAATTGTTGTATGACGTCCCGGGTAACTATTTCGCGCCCCGATGCTGGTTGGTCGTCATTTGAAACAGCACTGATAACGTTCAATATACTATTCGAAGCAGTATAGTAACAAAAACCATACGACACGCTGTCGAATACGGCAACATTAAAAACCAAGATCGTCATATGTATGGACAACGATATGTCTGAAATTCGCCTACATGATCTAGCACCGTACACCAGCTTCCCGTAAATATAATATATAAATGACACATTTAAAAAATAATCGTTGTGGCGATACAAAGTGTGTTAGTAAATTCATTCAATTTGCATATAATAATGCCATAGTTGAACAATATTTTCTCAAAATTTCATTGCGTAACGCAGATGATTGAACGAGTGACAGAGAATCACCGTTTTGCGGTGTAAATCATAACTCAAAATATGCTCGACCAATCGTTTTGAAATTTTGTGTTCAGTTCTTCACAATACTTCTCAGGTAATCTTAAGGTAAAGCTTTTTATTTTTTTTCTCGATTTTTGAGTTTTTCGTAGCACTTTGACGGCAAAAACCCGATTTTCACCAAAAATATTAGTTAACACGTTATGGAAAAAATAACAATAATAATAATTTTGTTAGAAGCTCTCACAGTTACCGGAACAAGAAGAACTGTGGAAAATGTCAATTTTATGAGGTACATCCTTAATATCCACTGACACTCACCTAATATTGAAGATATGCTATGAAAATTTAGGAAAATATTGATCCAATGTTGCTTTATTGCACGAAAATTGACTAAATAGACTAACACTTTCTGTGTCGTAAAAAGTGTTTTTGTGAATGATATTTTTTCACGAAAAATACGTACTTCCTCTTATATAGTTTTGAAAACTGCGATTCGGTGTCTACGGTATAGCATTGCGGTGTAAATCTAAGGATTCTAAGGAGTCCATAGATTTTAATCATCCATACACCAGACGAATCAGAAACACCTGACTTGAAGTCTTATTGTGGATTTCTAGTAATCCATCGTTGCGTATATGGTGGAACTGAATAGTAGGAACTTAAGATTCGTCAATACACATTTTATCTTTCAGCCTCAGCTTCACCTTTCGTGTGGATGGTCTAATTTTGAGACTCGGACGTACAGTAAGATCGCAATGAAATCTTCTATCTATGAGATTAATAATTGCTTGTATTTCCATAGCATAGTGCACATTTCAAGGGGAGGGGGGGAAATGTATCAGAATGCTTTTAAGAGGATCAGTAACATTGAAAGTTGTGAAAATTTAGTCCACCATGTCAGAAAATTTCATTAGTCCGTTACTGGACTGAGTGTCTGTTGGAAAAAGGGGGACATTTTGGGTTTTTTGTGTCCCTGGAAGTGGTGGATACTCCTTGTTAGAATTAATATTTCCAAGTCCTGGAGCAAATTGATTCGGCTTTAGTGCTTCACTTCCGTTGGATTTATTGATTGTAGTTGGTGCACTGTGAGAGGACGACACCTTGGCACCCTTACGAGGCAATCTATGGGAGGCTAGATTTCTCCTCTTCCTGGATTCCCCTGGGTAAACCGAAGATGTTCTCTCTCGTGGGTTGTCAGATTCTTGCTCAACGTTAGCCAAATCAGCATAGGGATTTTCAGACAGGACAGATGGCGAAGCATTCTTTAGCATTTCTGCATAAGAGCGCCTCGAGCGTTCCTTAAGGGAGCGCTTAATTTTATCCCCGCGCTGCTTGTACGCAGGGCATGATTTAAGAGCATGCGAAGAGCCCTCGCAGCAAATACAATTTTCAGTTTCTTTGCCGCAAGAGTCATCCTCATGCTCTCCTTCGCATTTGCCGCATCGTTTCTTATTTCCACAATATGTGGCTGTGTGGCCCAACTGCTTGCAATTGCTGCAGTTCATGACCCGCGGTACGAACAGGCGAACTGGTAGGCGAACCTTGTCAAGGAGGATGTAGTTGGGAAGAGAGGACCCGGCGAATGTCATCCGAAGCGAGCCTGATAGAGAGTAGGTAGTCTTACCTACCTCGGTGTTTGCGGAATACAATTGTTTGCATTCCAAGATCTTAATATGTTGAAGTGAGGGGTCCTTAAAGCAGCCAACCCCGTGCTCCAACAGTTCTTCGCATTTCAGGCCCGGTTCGGACACTACCCCATCGATTTCTACGGCCATAGCAGGCACGTACGCCTTAAATTCCTGCGTAAAGCACTCACAGCAAGCGATCGCGTTTGCCTGGCCGAGATCATTCACTAGAACACGTATCTTGTTTGCCCGAACACGTGTTATCTGACTTACGGCCGGGTAGTTAGCAGTCAGATCTCGAGAAAGTTTTAATATATTAACCGGTTTCTCTCCGGTCCGAAAATATACCACCCATGGCCCAGAGGAACCTTGTGGGTACTGCTTTATACGGGGAGGGAGCAATGCGAGTGTTAGGGGGATCAGGGACTTCCATGATAACATCAGATGGTATTTCGCCCTCGGCCATTTAGGCACGAGGGCAGAGCGTTATATAAACGGGGATGTGTCTTATTATTTGATTACAAGGAAGAGTAAAAGAAGGGAAAAGGAAAGAAAGCAAACGAGGAAAAAAAAATCAAACAAAACTTATCTGCAAACAACGTCGATTGTTTCGCACCAGCGAAAACAATGTAGTGGATTTACTACCGGCACCGACAGCTAACGAACTAACAAAGGATGACCTTCACTCACTGAAACTTACACACCGAACACCACCTTGAAGCATAACGATCCGTTCCGTTCAAAGGTTGGGAGACGTATGATTGATGATTTTGCTCATAGATTTAGGAATGTTGATTTACAAAATCATAACAATTTGAATATTTTCTCGTGAACTATTTTGCGTAACTTGGAGTTTTATTCATGAATCCATTCAATCTAGTCGCGGTTCCATATATATGCTCGTGAAATAGTTCACAAAATCATTATTCGTGAACTGGTTCATGATTCCTAGTATAATAGTCACGACGTACCATTCGCGTTCGTGAAATTGTTCACGAAATCGTAAGATATTAGTCATGTATATATGAACTGATTCATGATTGCTAGCAAAATTGTCACGACTTACTATTCGTACTCGTGAAATAGTTCGCAAAATTATAAAAAATTAATCATGTAGTCACGAACTGGTTCATGCCACGAAAGACCACCAGTTAACAAAACCACGAAAGATTATTCATGGATCCGTGAACCGGTTCATGACTCATAGTTCATTTAAGATCTATTTTGCATGCTTGTGATATTTAGAAGATATCCGTATTCATTTGCAATTTCATGTTACAAGGTCATGAAATTTTCACGTGAACCATTTCACAAAATTTGAAATATTATTCGTGGAATCATTTTTGTTCCATGCACTATTTCATGAAATGTCATATATGTCCAGCTACTAGCGACTAGTAATAGGTACGTGCAGCAGAATTAAGCAAACTTTTAGGACCTCGAGCATCGATATTCATTTGATAAGGTGCAGTGCGATGTCAGGACAGAAAACGAAAACTGCACTTCGCACCAAAAAACGTTATAGAGTTGCAAATCGTGTTCGTGAAATAGTTCACAGAGCAAGATACAGCGAATCAGTCACACTTTTATGATCCAGTTAATATTGTCACGTTACTCCAAGTAAAAAATCCGATTGTGACCAAAAAATTACATATTGCATTATGGTGAATTGGAATTACGAATATCATGATGAAACTTCTGATATCATAAACAAGAACCATATCATTATACGTGTCAAATTCGAAACGAAGCTCAAGAGTAAAATATCACGATAACGTGAATATAAATTACGAAAATCGTGAATAAGATCCTGAAATCACGAACATAAATTAGATAACAGGTGATTAAAATTTCAAAAATCGTGACTATGATACGGAAATCATGAACATGCAGCACTCTACTCAGGATTAAAATGTCACGAAAATGACGAAAATTGCGACCAAGATCCTGAAAACATGACCAGAAAACACGCTATTCTGACAGAAACATCCGACAGTGAACTCATGACGGGAACGTGATGAGCAATTACGAAAATCGCGAATAAGTTTCTGAAATCATGAACATCGTTTAACCGGCGACTGTATATTTTCCAAATTATGAACCAGAATCACAAGAAAAACTAAGCGTGTTTTGGGACTAAACGAACGAGTGTAACACCATGCATGTGTTCGGGGCGAACTAGTTTTTTTTTTGAAACACAAATAGTTTCATGAATACGTGGTTTATTATTCATAGTTTCATGAAGTTGATCACGGTTTTCGTAAATCGTGCAGTTCATGTAATCGTGATATTTCTTCCATAAATTCATGAACGGATTTTTTTCCGTGTATTTTCGTTTTCTGAAAGTTTATGAAATTTTCTAAGAGGCCGTGGACAAAAAATCTTCAATTATGAGCCCCTCCTCCCCCTCAGTGGACAAGCGTGGACAAGTGTGTAATTCCTATACCCCTACCTCCCTTCCCAAGATGTCCACGTGGAGTTTCTAAATTTTGTTTGGGTGATTTCATAAAAAAATGGGTTTTCAATTCTAAGAAAAAAATTCCAATGCATTGGAGCAAGATATCAATTTAATGAAAATCGTTCTAGCTTTAACCACAGAACATCATAGAATCTCTGTGAGAAATTTCCATAAAAATGTCTTATTTCTGAACGACGTTTTAATCTATTAGTTCATTGAGACTAATTGCCAGTTGAACACAAATTTTTGAATACAAATATTAGATTTACGTCTTAAAGATTGATCATGATAACACTAAGTAGAAAATGGTAGATTGACAGATTACTGAGTTGGCTCGTAATTTTAACAAGTTTCAAATCCTAAAATAGTGGAATGATCGTTGCCATCGACGTTTTCAATTTAAATCAGTCTTCCCAAATGAACATCGAAAACCATGTTCGCTCTAGTTTTGTGCTCATCCTACACCATCATTTCGTGTGCAAACTCGAACGCGCTAATGCGTACCAAAACACGAGCACATGTTCGTCTGCACAACCGAACCTCATGTACGTACCCGTTATTCGTACACACGGGTCTTGATACTAGTTTGTATGCACACGGTGCACGTACACGGTGTTTAAACCTAAGTTTACACATCATTCGCTTGGGTTCGGTGTTCGATGCGAACCTGTACACAAAGGCAAAACATGTTTGAGGTTGAACGCGTGCACGAAATTTTGTACACGGGTGCAAACTTGTCGATGTTCATGGGAAGACTGATTTACATAAATGCTATTATAAGCTCTTTGGCTCTTTCAAAATATTGAAAAAATTTAATGTAATCTAACGCTCACGCCAATGACTATACCAATTAAAAATGCGAACTGCTGTTAGGGCGAATGACCCATCGAGGTTAAAGCCTTAATAAATAATAATAAAAATAACAATAATAATATTAATAATAATGAAATGCAAAGTCCACGTGGATATCTTCCATACTCTTACCCCCCCCCCCCCCCCTTCCTTTGGACAAGCGTGGTCTTTCTCGTAACCCCTACCCACCCCTAAATTGTCCACGTGGTATATGGATGGCCCTCAAAAGGGTTATTCTATTCTATTCTATTCTATTCTAATCCTTACACAGCCAGTATTGAAAAGCATCCTGGAAAACACCGCAGTTATTCTTTAGTGTTTTTTCTTGTCAACATTAATATTTGAAGCATATTATTTGTAATATGTCGCAAATATTAAAACGGCCAGGCCTACTGTGCAGAGTTGGGTTAAAAATTGTTTCAAAACTATACGGCAATTAATTTATTCATTTAATGAATAATTTAACTAACGAATAGTTTTGAATCTTGAATGAGGAAGAAACGAGGACAACCGTACCGACCGTTTCATATTATAGGGGATTAGGATATATCGTTGGGAGTGATTTTGGATGGCCCCTAAAAGGGTTAATAGATTAACCCCTCTGCTCGCGAACTGCAACACGTAAAGAAAAAGTGAAAAGTAGTTCTACAGAGGACACCTGTATTTAGTTTCAGTAATGGGGTACTGCTTTCATTAAAAAAAAGAAGCAGCATAAAATATCGTCTTGTTGATGGGAAACAGCGAGCCCGAAACCGGTCGGTGAAAAAAGGTAAATTTTTATTTTCTTTATCTTTAGTAAGAACAATAAGTGTTGGGTTCTGTCTCTCGTGCGGTTTTTGTGAGTGTAGACTAAGTTCTTTAGATAGAACAGCCCAAAAAAAGATGAATTGAATAGTACAGCTAAAAAAAAAGATGAATGAAATTATCACTGAAAAGATCAGTTTGGTGAACTACTTGGAATACCAAGAGGGAATTCACTTAAATCAAGTTCTTCGTTTATATAACCAATAACATTATCGGAGATTCAAAATTGGTATCGAACTTCACGTTTTGCGACATGAAATGGAGTTCATGTGATGAAAATTCAGCTAGACCATGGTATATCGATCTGTGTGATACTGCTTCGTGTGCTCATGTTACGCGGTGTAGCTATGAAAATCAGACTCTCTTTTGTCCATTCTGTAAAAGTGCTGAAAACCTTAGGCACGATCTGTTAAGAAAGACGCAAAAACACAGTCTCATGGTAGAATTTCCTATATGATTCGACATACTTTGTAGACAATTCATAGCGTACGCGATAATTAAAGCAACCCCTTTATCGTTCCAGTACTTTTGTTTATAGGAAAGATTTGTTGTATTGTACGATGAGCATACTTTTTAAATTTTTGATTTACCGTTTCAAAGCCAACGAATAAAAAACAAAATACGTTTGTCGTCATAATAAAATGTGGCAGATGAGTAGTGGTAATGGGATTAAATAGAACAGAACGAGGGTGTCTTCAATTATTTTACATACTGTAGGTCTACGATGATGGTCCCATTTTTATAACGAGTGATTTATGAGACCAGAACCGCACAAACTAAACCAGCCAGCTAACGCTAAATCACTTCACCAGAATACTGATAGCGTTGTCAGGCATGCTTTTTTGTACATTCTGCGCCTATCTTTAAGGCACATCGTATTGATGTCTCTGTCAGAGAAGTACTGACTCATAATTGGATATTTTGGCTATCACCGTAAGCTGTTTAAGTAACCGGAATTTTCAAAAGCTGGCATTTGAAGAATATTCTACTTATTTATCTAATAAGTGTTATAGATGTGGAAATAGTTATCTAGCTTTGTGACGCTGACAAACTAAGATGTGTAATCAATTGTGATGACATTCGCATGGACCAACTACGGCCTCGATACAGCCCTGACAGAATGGAAAGCCCAAAACGGTGCCTACCGAAGCAAGATAGAACGGCCGAAGTCTTCTTTCTAGAGGTATTACTCTTTCCGTTCGATAGTTTTTTTTTCTCCTAGAGCTTGTTCATTCCTGTTTACTAACTGGCTTCTAGTTTGGTTACTAGCTCGAGGAGCATATTTTCGCTTCACTTCCCTCCGACATGGTACCCGATCGCTGGTCGAACGAGGAATGTGTTGTGAATATTTGCAAAATTGCGGGATTGCTCGCCTCGAGAGCTATTCAATTATTGATTGAATCTTTGGTAGACTGGGATTTTCCATAGCTTATGGTGTTTCATGGAATCATACGATGCATTAAAATCTATACGTGAAAGATCACAGCCTTGTTCTATTAATGTCAAAACAAGGCCAGATTCTTATTTTTCTGATTGTTTCCAGCTTGTTGAAACCCAGAAAATCCCAATACTCAACAATAATAATTAATTTAGGATGGATAGCTCGAGCCAATGCCTCAATCTTTGCCCATACCCCCAACGATTCTAAGCAAATTATTCCATTGGATGGTCTGCTAGTTTCGTTTACATGACAACCATATTTTCCTGTTTCTGGAGTGACAGAACAAAAGCCCAACGGAGACCATTCTCCGAATGCTGCCATTGTCAGCCTAACGCACCGCCCTCCGACCGACCCTTCTTCGGACACCAAGAAAGTCCCTCGGTGTACTGAGAGGGGTAATGTACATTGCATTTGCAAATTAATTTGATTACGTATTTTCATCTGAACTGTCCTCAAACATCAGAGAAAGAATTTCTCACCCCCCCGCCCCCTGGGAGCAGCCGCCACTGTTTGGTTTGTGTACGTGTGCACCATCTGCAGCAATCGTTCGAGCGAAGACAATTTTCCAGGTCCCCCTTAATGCCCCTGATTCAACCGCGCCGAAACTACACAGCTCATATTTAAAAGGCAAACGAAACAATTTTAAGGTGGCAAAATTGAACCACCAGGCACTATGCACTACTACGAGAAAGTCAATTTGAGCAGACATGTACCGAAGGTGGCTCAACCGAAAGCTGGGAATCTTACCACTCCTCTCCTTACCGGTGGAGCTGCTAGCTAACACGGGGGAATAAACGTGTCGTAAAGACTTTGGTTCGTTTCGTCGGAACAGATGCTTTCCATGCTGCTGTCTGCTGTGACAGTTGGCATGCAAGATAGATTCCATCCAAAGCCAGGCGAAATTGTTTTATTCCTTCTCCGGTAAATTTATGCTTCTCGGAGCACTGGGAGACGGAAAGCTTGTCACGTAATTCACGAAGTTTTAAATTGATTATGAGTGAGTGTAAAATTTTACCACTTTTCCACTTTGCTGGGTCTGCTGGGGGTGAATATACACGGAAACGGTTCTCAGGATATGGTGTGATTGTCGGAACAAACGCCGGTAGCGAATTTTGTGAGAGGTTGAATGAATTCTCAAATTACCTAATGGCCGCTACGCAACCAATTTTTTGCTATAAATAGATATAGTGAACCGAAACACATAAAAAAACATAACTTTACGAAGGGATGAAACCATAAAATAATTTGATTTCGCATCTCCCGCGAGAGCACGCACTGTACCTGGGTTCCGGGTGACCCGTTGCGGGATTTGGTTTTTATTGGAAAATCATTGCACGGAGAAACCATAAACCGTCGTGTGTTGGTTTGTTTCATGTTTCCGGTCCCATCTAAAAAACCACCCATCGATTGTTGGGATTGAAAGCTGTTGCTGTTGGGGTTGAGATCTGTGGAATAATGCGGAATTCATAAATTCAGCGTCAACTGGGAAAGGAAAGAAAATTTTGCTTTGCTAGTTTGTTGGTGTTTTTATTGTTTCTTCGATGAATCTACAACCCGGATGGGTGGAAAGATTGGACATCTGACCTGGCCGTCAGAGGTCGACACTCAATTGTTTTATCGTGAGCGACAACAATTAAGTAGAGAAATGGAATTCGACCAAATACGCAGACAACTAATTTTTTTTTCGAGAGTTGTCCTACTAGAGCTGCAGAGCTAGGTTCTCGGAAGGGCTCCCCGTTGAAATCATTCACTACAATTGCAGACCAGACGAGAAACGTCACCCACTAAAACACTGCTTAAGGCCAATTGCAGCGGGCCGTGATCCTGAATGTGATATTCATTGTACAGTTCAGATATGTTTCGAGCGTAGGGATTTCACGATCGCGTGTATTATCGCGAAGAGATCTAGCGTTTGTGCGTTGAAGTGTTCAATCCCGTGTGCGTTTGTATGTCGCGTGCGGTAACATCTATCTAACTTCGCGTGTGTAAATTCTATTTTATGACCATGTGCCCTTTCGCATATTCGCGTGTGTTTTTGGATGACCACGAATCTGATAACTAATTTTCGGTGAACGCTTCACACTCTAGAAAAAAGTGAGTTCTTCCGTGTCACTAAAGCTCCCGTTCCTGTCACCATGGAACGCCTTGTCTAGTGAATATGAGTGTCATTTTTTTTCTTTGGTCCACCTGGAAGCATTGGACGTATACTGCTAGGGCCGAGGGTAGGGACTTCCGGGCGTAGCCGATTCATGATTCCGCGAACAGGTACATTTATAGGTTCACTTCCAAGACCACGTTTGCGAATTTATAAGTGCTAAAACGTTCACTTAGTCACCGGGGTGTTATCAACTTTGCGAGATCGCGGCGTAGGTGTTTTTTTTCTTTCTAACATCCAAAATTTGCTTTATTGGGTTTCATTTGTATAGGTACATTAACATGTAATGGACCTTTCAAGTGCTGCAGTTTTGTTTTTTCTTCAACTTTGGTAATTCTTCAGTATTCGTTCGTTTTTGGTTATAATGTTTTAGTTACATAGTTGTCGAATCGGATGGAATTTGTTTGTTATGGACATAGGAGTGCGTGAATGATCGCGAAGGACTCGAGCGTTTGTATGTTAACGTTCCAGTCACGTACACCAGCGTGTATGTAACTTCGCGTGTACAAATTATTTTTATAGCCGTGTGGCCATTCGCATATTCGCGTGTCCTTGAATGATCGCGGGCGGTCCGAGAATCTGATACTTAATTTTAAGTATACGTTCAGATGCTAGAAGAGAGTAAATATCCCCATTGCACTAGAGCTCCCGGTTATGTCACCATGGAACCTGTTGTCTAGTGAATATGAGCGTCATTTTTTTTTGGGTCCAACTGAAGGCATGAGTCTGGGCTGCTAGGATCGAGGGTATAATTTCCTGACGTGATCGATTGATGAACGCACGAGCAATGGGTTAATGCTTGAGACTGCGTTTGAAAATAATTCGCCATCATTATTATGGAGATTCCACCAAAGGATTCAAGCTCATCTCCCTAGTTAGACGCAAAGGCCCACTGCCGGAGCAGGCAACGGGAACGACCCAATGAAAACTGGACCGGTCCAGAGCAACCCCGCACGTTCCCAGCGTCATCAAGCGACAGCAGTGATTTCATCAGACCCTGAATTATGGGCAACCATTCCTCAAATTGTTTGGATGACATCCTTGAACAATGTTCAAGCTTATATATATATTCAAAGTTTAAAAAAAATCATAACTCGCAAACTGAAAAATTTCACAATGAAACAAACCGTGATTATTTTTACTAACGAATTTGAGAAAAAAATTCGATGAGATTAAAATTTGCGAATTGGTCGGGTACACAGCAAATAAATTTCTCGCAAGTACGCAGTGCCAAATCGTGTAGTAGCACCTCACTTTTGCCATTGTCCATATACTCGGGGGTCGTAATTCTAATGCTGTCACGCTCAACGACGTTATGCTAAACAGTTTTTCTTTTCCTAGATCAATCTGTTTAAGTACTGGATGCCTCATATGATGGAACTGCATAATAGTGACTTTCGATTTCGCTCTGCAAATCTCCAACAATTATGCAGCATACATGTTTTCTCTCAGGAAAAAATGGATAAACCAATTAGCGCATGAAGGCACAAGACCTAACTTGGAAAAGATGGATTTGAAAGTTTCGAGTTCCACTCGTCAATAACTGACACCAACTTGCTGTCAGTTAGACTAAATATCCAATCTGCCGCCAAATTGGCCAGCGCACACAATGGTTTCAAAGAGCACAAAAAGAGACTTTTTTGATTGCGTCAAAACTATTGATATTAGCAATGCGAAGTCTTGTAACAAGTTTCTTTGTAATGAAACTCTCCATCTTTCTATTTCATCGGATCGATGATTAGTCCCCTTATTAGTGGGTTACGAAAGTGATCAACACTTATCACAGAAGGAAGCAAAAAAGACACTAAATCCAAACAGTTCACACAGAAATTTGGTATCAGTTACTGACGAGTGGAACACGAAACAATCAAATCCAACTTTTCTAAGTTAGGTTTTTGTGCCCTCATGCCCGAATTGGTTCATCCATTTTTTTTCCTTTGGTAAAAAATATATGCTGCATACAGGCAGGCGTTTGGCTTTCATGCCAAAAGACAGAGTTCGTTTCTCTATAGTCGTCAGCGAGCCAGAGCTTCTGTACTTAGCTAACCGAGACATCACTCAGTGCCAGCCAGTTGCTTCTGGCGTCTACATATGTTGTGTGAACTGTTTAGATTTCGTGTATTTTTTGCTTCCTTCTGTGATAAGTGTTGATCACTTTCGTAACCCACTAATAGAGGGACTAATCATCGATCCGATGAAATAGAAAGATGGAGGGTTTTATTCCAAGAAACTTGTTAAAAGACTTCGCATTGCTAACATCAATAGTTTCGACGCAATCAAAAAAGTCTCTTTTTTGATCTTTGAAACCATTGTGTGCGCTGGCTGTTGATTTGGAGATATCTATCATTACCTTAACCGTGGTCATACATTTAGAAACCCTTTGTGGATCAGGTTCTGGTAGTGAAGTATTTGTGTTGGATTTGATCTTGGGGATGAATTACTGTTTGTGGTTTCTGTCAGATAAGTAGCCAGGGGGGTGGGGGGGTGGTGGGATATAGAAAATACTTTATACAAACTTGTGGTAGAAAATTCTGGACACAAATTGATGAGAAATTTTGTAATGTTATAGAAGACTTAGTATTGTAACTTTCCAAAAATCAGGAAAATTCCAACAAAATTCGGATTTAATGCACAAGCAGGCGCTCAATAATACCAAACTAATAAGAGATTCCAAAAACGAGGGATGAATCAGTACTAAAATCCTGTTTATCGAGAAAACCCCTTATGTAAATATAAGTCGATCAACCTCACTTAGATCTGAATGTTTCTCCCTGAGGAGAAAGGTTTTGGTAGAAATCAATTTTTCCACATTAAGGGTAAAGTTGAGTAAAAACAAATTTGCTCGTAAGGGACACAAAACCTATAACAAAATTAGTTGTAGAATTTACAACAATAACTTAGTGAGAGGACTCAGCTAGTGCCGGATTGACGCTAGTTCCAAAGTTCTTGAGCAAACACCTAGTCAATCGTGATGTCTCGCATGAGAAGATGTTTTTTTACCCTGATGATAACAAATGAAGTCGAAACATGATTTGGCTTAGTAAGCCAATGTAATCAAGTAAGTGTCCCTAAGGACAAAAGTTTTGATGGAAAACTATTTTGATCCTATCACGTCCGTTAGTGTCGGATTCCGATTAGTTGAAGCCGAAGCGTTAACTCCATAACTAATTTATCAGTTTTTACTTCTAATTTTCGCACTTCGACTATGTTCACAGCAGCACCATTTTAGGCGCTCTCTATAATTGCCAATTGTTGCTACTGGAAATACACACACGACGCGTTGAAGCAGCAGAGTGTGATCGACAGGTAAAAATGAAGAGCGACTAAAATGTTGTGACTGGTTGTATCTTTTAGTTAGTTGGTATTAAAGATTCGATTGAACTCTTCAGTTTCGGTCGGGGGACGGGCATAGCGTAGTTTGTAAATCGATTGTCTTCTATGTAGCTCATCTGGGTTCGATTCCCAACCCCGCACATAGGGTTAGATTTTTCTAAAAGAGATTTCTCTAATCCGAAAAGAGGCAAACGACCCTTAGGTTGTAACATCTATAATCAAAATAAAACAAGTTTCGGTCAGCCGACTTGTGCGCACACATCGTTGAATTACTCGTGAGAAAATGGCATTAGAAAGTAACGTTTCATAGCGAAGCAGACAATAAATTGGAGTCGTCTCAAGAGTTACTCGGATAAATTTCAGCAATATAAAAACAGGGAAAAAAAGAAACAAGTGATACCCAGATGATTCTGCTAACGCATATTTAATTGGATTGTAAATCTGTTGTTACGTAGCGCCAGATCTTGTAGTCGCACCTCAATTATGCCATTGTCCATATATACGGGCGTTTTGATTGTTAAGTTAAGTTCATAGTCGTGTTGTTCAGTTATAAAGCGACATGATATTATCTGCATTTGTCGTTCTGCGGAACGTTATCAATACTGTGATGGAACTGGAAAGTAGGGACTTTCGTAAGACTAAAATTTGAAAATCTCCAGTAAATGTTCTGCCAAACGAACTCTCAGTCTAATACGATAAGAACTAAAATGGATTGCTATGTCAGTTGACCGGAGCTCTACTTTTTGCATTCGAGATTCGCACATTTTGACACCAACGATCACTGCGTCTAGAATAGATGTAACGGTGTACTAGCTAAGTATAAGATATCCGTCATTAGGTTCCTTACTGTATCCTCAGATATGTTAGCGTCGCATCTCTCCTTTTGCATTTTAAATCGCAGACGCCTGTTTTCCTCTTAGTTTCGCATAGTTTCCCCTTATCCAGAATCCAGCGCTTTTGGCAAGGTTCTCGACAGTTAGGCAGATTAGTTGTTTTGGCACGTATTTAATTGCCTGTGCCTTATACAACATTAGGACAGATTTTTCGTAGTAACAAGTTTTAGGTCAATACATAGCAAGAGTGTCGTGGTTTCGCTTCCATGGACATTCTTTTTCGTACGCAACTTTGCTGATAATGCCGCAAGAAATAAAATTTTGAATTTTTGGCTGCAGCTGCATATAGCCTGCCAAACAAAGTACTACTAGGGAATTGGTCACTATTTTCACTGAGTACACTTTCAGCTCATAGCGTTGTTTTACTTTACGTACATATGCTGTTAATTTTGGACCCTTGCAAGCCATGTTTATAACTGAGAAAATATTTCCTAATAATGGCTACCTATGCTCTATGCAACCACTCGTACAAAATGCGTTTGCGTCCTTCCTCCATTTTACAAAAAATAACAAGATCGTAAACATATATCAGGAAGTAGTCCAAACAGTTTGAAATATCATGTAGTAAATCCATTGATTAATAAAAATGTGTTAAATAATAAGATGTGTGTAAATGAAACTGACTATTATATTATTCAGTTTCACCATATACGCAATATCCCACTGATAGGACTACAACTCGTGGCGATAAGCAAACATAGTCTGCCAGAGAACAATCGTGGAGGTTGCACGTGAAGATGTTGACGAAGTTTGTACAGGATGACTATGTCAAGGCAGACTTTAAACAGCTCGCTGGACAGAAATATTGTACGTTGACTGAAAGAGAAAAGATTTTCAACACACATTAAGCTGCTGAAATTAGCGCAAAAATATGCCGTATGGTAGGTCACTTGTTCCTGTGGCGCAAAGAGCGATACTTACATCGCACCCATCAACCTGGAAATTCATGTGCAGGAGTGCCTGGACAAACGCCTATTGTCTTATGCAACAGAATTGTTTCGTTTTGTTTACGTTCCTTACGTATTATTCCGTTACGTTTATATTCCTTCCTTCCTTCTGAAACCTTTCTCTATCTATGCTCAGACTACGCTGTTTACTTATGACAATCAGTTTCCCGTGTATAGAATTTCTTAGGAAACAAACATCTACGATAACTAAAATAAAGACAGTGACCATCATCAAACTATTGTCCAACCATCTGATAAACTACCAACGAATGCTAAATCACCTTTGATTACAATTAATACATTTGAAACAACAAACAGCACCGTCACCAACAAGACAATTAACGAGGGAAATGGTTACACGACCGTAATCCACCATCTGAAGAAACAAATCGAAAAATTTAATAAGCTCCAAGAGAGCAGCAGTGAAGCCAGTATGGACGAAAACAACAACCAAGAAAGCGGAACGCTGAAAATGTTTCTTCGTCAGGGAGAAAAATTATGGACTTATGTTAAATAATTTTTTTATATTTATTTATATTTACAATGCATCCTTTTCAAACCAATCTTCGACGCCTAATGTGACTACACCACATCGTTTCTAGTACCGCTCTGTTTAATGGTGTTCCCGTTTAGTCGGACCTAAACTAATTCATAGCTCTTCCTCTAAGATAATGCGAACTAACGGATCACAAGTTTGCTTGCCGGGGGCCGTTATTTCCGAACGACCAGTCGGCGACACTCTCGTTAAGCAGATTCTTCGCAATTTTGTGCCGCTTCGTTCTCGTGGTCTCAACTAACTTAATTATGCTAGCTTCACCACATGTACCAGAATGGTGCCGAAACTGATGGTTCAAACTGTTGTTTTAAAAAACAAATTGTTGTTTTAAAACATTTCGGTATTCTTAAATGATAAGGCAATTAATTACCCTTAAGGCCAAAGGGAAAGATCTCCGCGCGCAGTGGCAAGTCGCGCGTACGGGATTGGACAGATTCTTACTATTCACCGTTTATTTTAATTTTTGGCATCTAATAAATATATAAAAGACCCCCGGCTCGGTGAAGCTAATGCATTGAGCCGTGCCAAATAAATGAATTGAATTAAAAATGCGATTTTTATATCAAATACAAATACTATATAATAAAAATACTCTATAATTCTAAAAAACGGCTCATGACATAAAGAAGGAAAATTAAAGAGCAAATAGCATCTTTATGAAAATCAAAAAAGATGGTTGCTTTATCTGATAGACAAGCTTTCTGAGATCCTTGAGCAATAGATTAAAAATTACAGCGTTTCAAAGCGCACCTTGTCACAGCCTCATGAACAAATTTCGAAGGTTTACACTAGATTATCTCGAAATGTTGCTTTTTTCCGAAAGTGTGTCAGCTGTAGTTGTGATGGCAGAAAAACTATTTCACCGATCTTCTTCTTTTTTTACAATTGTTCGTAATTAGTGTTGATACTTCTTTAATTATTCTTTTTGGATGCATGATTTCTCAGAGAAGAGCTTTTTAAACTTTTAGAGTTAAAAAAATGTAGTGTTTGGGAAATACATTTCCGTATGCCGAAAAGAGATCAGATTACTATATAGTTGAAATAACACAATCTGTCTAAATACTGTTGTAATTCATAGTAAACCTGTCAGTTACGCAGTTAAGATTGGCTTTTCTAAAGCAATACTCCTAAGGGACCATTCATAAATTACGTAACGCTTTTAGGGGGGGAGGGGGTACAACAAGTTGTGACATGTTGTGACATAAGGGGGAGGGGGAGTTAGCTAGATCGTTACGTAACATGTTTTCACCGAAGAAAAAAAAATTTTTTCTAGGAATTTGTTACGTAACAGGTGAGGGGGGGGGATGAAGAAATTTGTGACAATTTGTTACATGGGGGGAGGGGGAGTCAATTTTGGGCAATGTTTGCGTTACGTAATTTATGAATGGTCCCTAAGCAGTAAATAGTGGTTGACTGTAGTTCAAATTGTCTTTGTTTAGTAGGCTTGATTGATTCTCGGTAGCCGGCTACCCAGAAAAAAAAACAGCAATATTTTTTTTTGTTTTCGAGTGACCGAGCAACTATTCTTCAATGGCCACTAGCAGAAAAGAAGGTGTAGTAAATATCCTAACTATACCACAATAGATCTAAATACTAGTCGTGGTAGTGGTTCGTCTCCAACAAAACGAATATCTAACTTTACGACATCCGCAGAATAGTCGGACAATGCGTCGTTTTCCGTTCAATAGTTGAAGCATACATATTTCCCATCTGCCCTATTCTTCATCTTTCTCAGTGAGCGGTTCCTAGCAACGTTTGAATAAAAATGGTGACCATTACACAAGCCTCACAAAACTATGAGCTTCGAGTGTTACGAATTTTACCATTTCTTATATTATAATTATAATTAATTAATTATAATTCTTGAGCCGAAAATGGAAATTATGTTTATTCACTAAAGACAACAAAACAATAAGAGATCCGTCTAACCGTATTAAGAAAATGTTTCTCAAACAGAGATGTTCTGAAAGCAGCGAAGAATAAGCTTGAGCTTCTATCTTAAACATTTACCCTAATGCCTAGCCGGCCTTGATCAACTTAAATTTGGTGTATATTTTAATCCGGAGTTTTCAAAAACTTGAACTTACCCCATTTCGTATGTGAATACTTACGAAATATTGCATCTAATATGTTATTGCCAGTTCCTTTCAATTATCACAATGGCATCGAAGCAACAGCAACAGCGAATCAAAAAAAAATTGCACGCGCATAAGAAAAATCCAAAATACCCCCGCGCAATTTTGTATCATCGCGAAAGGTTTGAGCATTTGTACGTTGTGTACGACCGCGTGTGCGTCTGTATGTCGCGTGTGCTAACGTGTATGTAACTTCGTGTGTATAAATTCTATTTTTTCGAGTTACGGATCAGATGCAAGAAGAAAGTGAGTTCTTCCATTTCACTACAGTTTCTGGCTATGTCGCCACCGTAGTGTGATTGCGAAAGACTCGAGCATTTGTATGTTCACGTGTTTGTCTCGTGCGCTAGAGTCTATGTTACTTCGCGTGCAAAAGTTAGATTTAAAAAAATTATGAATGAAAATAGGGAAAAATATTCTTCATCGACTCCTACACAAAAAAAAAAAACGATTTTAAAAATTTAAAGTCGATTTATAAAAAAAATCTATGATTTGAATGAAATTTTGTTCCAAAATAGGTAATTATGTTCCCTACCTACCGTCAAAAATTCAAGTTGGACACTCTCAAAGAAAAAAAGTTATTGGAAAAAACTAAATTTTTATCGAAAACTAAACCAATAAAAGTCATAATCACCCCAGAATCCAATTTCCCAACTGCTCGTTGCCTGATACATGCAAAAAGTATTGGCACAACATTCCATCCAAATCAAAGATGGCGTTTTTATGTAAATCGGCTTTAAATTTTTAAAATCGATTTTTTACAGTGTAGGAGTCGATAAAGAATTTTTTCAATATTTTTATTCAAAAATTTAACTAATTTTGTGAAAATCATTCCTGCGACATTTTTTTTTGTAGGATTAGTCAATTTTAGACTATAGCCGTTTGAAAAAAATTGGTAAAAAAAGTTTGACCCTTTTCAAAAAACAGTCTAGATCATTTTTGAAAAAAAAACAGTGTATGCAAAATGGCTTTTTGTGACAAAGTTTTCAAGTACAGAAAGTTTCCTTAAAATCTGAAAGGGTGCTGCTAACTCTGAATACGATTTAGCGCGAAATTCGTCTGCACTGCTAGGCCCCATGCAAAACCGACTCAGACATCACTTCGTTAAAAGCTCAATAACCGCTTTTAACAAAGCCGGATTGACTAGCAGTCTTCGACAAAGTTGTAGACGATTTAATTGTCTTTGTTATTTTCACTTAAAGTGACAATACAAGGCATACAGTGCCAGCTAGCGGCGAATATGCGCGCTCCTTGTAAATTGTCGAAAAAACCTATACAAACTTCAGGCACGTTTGTCCGGTAGCTAGACCTTTCCGATTTGCTTCAAATTTGGAGCAATACTCCAGGTGGGACTAGCAATCGACTCAGGGGTGGGCCGATTGAGTTTTCAAAAATGCATTTTTTGTGTTCTGGGCAGTCTAGCGTCCATCAGCACCGCCAGAAAGCTGGGGAACAATGTTTGCAAACACGGCCAACAGCAAAAGTCAATCCACGTCGTTCCGCCAGTCGGTCACGTCAGCGCGCACAGGCTAGTGGTTGATTGTGGGTTTGGGTTGGTTTAAATAACGTAAAAACACGCAACCTTCTCGATCTCCTCGATGCACCACTATCGAGGCGTAACGCAATAACTATCTTAAGGCAATTGTCTGTCAGAGGTTCTTTAAACCTGAGGCACGAAATATATTTGATGTTATTTGCAATACTGTCGAACCCACTAATCCCAAGGGAAGGGGGCTGAGCCGCAATCGTGCGAATTATGCACAAAAAATTGATTTCATCATTATGAAAGATGCAATATATGTCAAAGCGTTGTTGAAACAACTATCAGATCAAGAGTTTTACGCAACTATTGGTAAAAAGAAAGGTTCAAGATAATTTTAAACAGGAACAGATGCCAAAATTTCCGAAAAAATACTTGGTTTGGCAAGCGATCTGCACATGTGATCTGGAAAGCAACATTTTCGTAAAGACGGCCACTGTCAATCCAAATATTGACGTCAATGAATGTTTGCAATTCTTTTTCGAAAAAAACGCTGTTCTGATCAGATGTAGATTACTGCTACTACGGGAAAATTCTCTAAAATTCGCCGAAGTTGCACCCAATTAAAAATAATATTCGGCTTAATTGTCATTTCACTGGCTTCATTTCCGGAGGATTTCAAAAATGGATGATTAGAGGTCCTAACAGAAAACTTTTATACAACTAGCAGAAAATTGAGTTTTAATCAAATTCCTACCTTGAATCGGTCCCCTTACAAATTTACTAACAAACATAAACGCTGCGCAAGCACAGCAAACATTTCCAATTTTATTTAATTACAACACGGGTCCAACGTATTTATAATTGCTCATAGTTTTATGCTTATGACATAAATCGGCAAACAAATAACAGGTCAACGCATATTTCACCCAGCTGGAGCTCGACAGCCGTGCGGGCGGTGTCATCTAGGAGATCACATGCAGGTAGAGAGAGAGAGAGCAGTTAGCTTTTTCATTTCGAATGTTTTTCGGCATGAATTAATTATGGCGCCTCCCTCTGCCGCTGTTTCATCGAGTTCAACCGACCGAGCTGGAAACGTCAAATTTAATTCCGCATTGTTTACCGTTTTGCCGAACTTAGTTCGCAGTTGCAACTGCTACCCTGCCCCGGGTGGTGGTTGCTCCGGGAAGGGTTGGAGGATGCGAGCCGGTACTTTATATATCTCCGACAAGATAACGAACGTGAAATTTAATTCACGACTCAATTTATCCGAAATAATCACATTAATTCGGACGGCCCGTATGCGAGAGTGGGTACAGAGAAGTTGGAAAACATTCAGCTGACGGCGGGAGGGGAAGATTGTAATTAAATTTACCTTTCATTTCCTGTTCAGCCACCGAGAATATGGAGTAGGAAAAGTGTGCGTTTTGGCGTACAGCTAGCCGCGGTCGATTCGTGCAATTAGCATGAACAAATTACCTTCACTCGAGGGTTTGGCAATGCTACAGGTTTGTAATTTACCGTCGTTTTACGTGAATTGATATATTATTCATCGTTTAGGGCGGGGGGATGTTTGCTACCGGAGTGATGCAAAATTGATGTTTAGAGCGTTTCGTTGAATTCTGGATGGAATTGAGTTGTCGTGAAAAAAGAGAATCAAACCTTCAATTCACATAAATTTTCCAAGCATCTAACAGCAACAGGAGATGGCAATAAAAACATTGATCGAATTACACTGACCGACTGACGCTGCACTATCTAACTCTGCCAGAGGTGCTACAACATAATACTCCGGACTCTCTGCCGGTGCTGCTGGGCAAGATCGAACATCCTGCTACAACACTTTATGCTTTGTGTGGCGAACAACGACAGCAACATCATCATCTCCTGTGAAGCAGTGCATGTGTTCACCACCACCCACTTCCTACCATCTCCACATCACCAGTTGGCAGCAAACAGTCGGTATTTGACTGGGAAAGTCGACAGAAGAACCCCCCTCCCCATCCCCCATCTGTTACACAAAAAAGGGCATCACCTCAGTGAAAAGCAAAAAAAAAACACCTGACAAACACAAACACACACACATTCACACTCACGTCCGGAAAGGTCCTCGGGAAAAAACAGGGTGCTGAAAAGCATCAGGAGTTGATTTTTGCTGCTTCCTCTACGTTGAACATAACGGAAAAACATGAATGACGCTGACTATGGGAGACGGTTCAAGAACGGTGGCAGGTGAGTGAGCTGCGAGCGGTGTAGGTTATTACTGGGCGGCCGAGGATGCCGAGTGAGTGGTTTGCCACCCGTTTTCTGCTTACGTGAGCACTAGTCAAGCTGACGTTTCATTGCAGCTCTGTGTGGCTGACGACGACGACAACGACGACGGTGTGGATGGCAACATGATTGCGCTGCCCGACTGACTGGATGAGTTAAAGTGGCGTGCAAAAAAAAAGTTACAACCCCCTCCCACGGCCGGGGACGAACGACGAAGGTGCCCACGATCGATGAATAGCAATCATTAAACATTCGCATTCAATAATTAATTAGATTTCTACCTGTTCGGTTGATAACTGCGACGTGGGTTGTGGGCGTTATTGGTAACATGAGGGAAGACGGAGGGATGAATAATTGTAGGTTCTTGGGAAAAAAGTGGAAATGAACACATTTACGGTGGTGTTACCGGTAATGGCTTCTAATATCGAACTTAATTGAAACGATATCGAAGCTTGGGACTAGAAGGACCAAACCATTGGTGTTTATTTTAAGTAATTTCAAACTATTCAACATTGTTCGATTAGAGGGGAAAAAAAGCGGCGAATGCGAAGCAAGCCGTGATGCTTGCATTTCATTGCGGAACTTGACCTTCTATTTTTTAATGACCAGGACAATTACCCTCTGAAACATCAGACCGCCGCCGAAATTCTCACTAAACCCAGTCGCACGCTGGGATCTAGCCCAAGAGGTTAATTGGCTAAAACTTTTTTTTTGTCAAAACAAAAGATAACTTTCAACATCATCTGACACCTGAAATCGGAAACAGAAATGCTACGGGATGAGAAAAATTGTACGTGTGTTAAATCAAAATGAGATTTCCTGCAGGAGATAAGCACAGCAAGGGGTTCTTCGTGGCTGAATCGAGTAGGCTACGAATCGTCGATGGCAGCTAAATCACTCCATCTGCAACATCGTGGTCGAAAACGATGAATTAAATCCGAGGAAAAGTGGCAGTAAAAGTTTACCATCAAAAAGATGGGTGGGTTATATCTGTGAAATAATTGAAGTGTTAATTTAAATCGAATGTTATTGAACGGAAACGTCGAACAAATTAAGGTCCACGGAGGCGGCCGCATCCTAATAATCGTCTACTCTTCCGAAATACATGAAATACAGTCTCTCGCATAGTAGGCATCCGAAAAGCATTCGTATGTATCACAATACTTTCTGTTCAAGATTGGTGGCTCGATGCATTAAATTAATCACGAACCAACCATCGGAAATTAAAATAGTGGTCGTTTCCAGTAGCACAGAACGACACAAATAAATTAATTGAATTGCAATTCACTAGTTGTGCAAGGTTTATAAATGTTTCCTTCTTTGTAAATATTCGTAAAATTTGTAAATGTTGTGGAACTTGTAATGTTTTTTTTTTAAATTTGTAATTTTTCGTGAAATTTGTAAATCTTCGTAAAATTTGTGAATTTTCGTGAAATTTGTTAATATTCGTACAATTTTTTAAATTTTCGTACAATTTGTGAATTTTCGTGAAACATGTAAATCTTCGTGAAATTTGTAAATTTTCGTAAATTTATGTATATTTTCGTAAAATTTGTGAAGTTTTGGAAAATATTACGTATTTTCGTAAAATTTGTAAACTTTCGTAAAAGTTGAAAATTTTCGTGTGATTTTCAAATTTTCATAGAATTTGAAACTTTTCGTAAAATTTGAAATTCTTTGCGAAATTAGAAAATTTTTGAATAATATGGATTTTTTTAATATTTGTGAATTTTCGTATAATGTGTAAACTTTTGTAGAATTTTCGTTAAACTTATAAATTTTAGAAAATACGGTAATATTTATAAAATTTGTAGATTTTAAAGAATGTGCAGTGTTTTTTTTTTAATTTGTAAATGTTCGTAATTTTTTTTTATTTCGGTTTTAGAGGTTTTAACCTTAAGGTCATTAAGGTTTTAGAGGTTTTAACCTTAAGGTCATTCGCCTCTTCGGGTTAGAAAAATCTCTTATGATCATTTATGCGGGGTCGGGGCTCGAACCCAGGTGCGCTGCGTACAAGGCAATCGATTTACCAACTACGTTACGCCTACCCCTACGTAAAATTTGAATATTTTCGTAAAATTTGTAAATTTTTGTAAAATTTGTAAATTTTCGTAAAATTTCTAAATTTTCGTAAATTTGTAAATTTTTGTGAAATTTGTAAATTTTCGTAAATTTATGTAAATTTTCGTAAAATTTGCAAAGTTTTGCAAAATACGTAAATTTTCGTAAAATTTGTAAACTTTCGTAAAATTTGAAAATTTTCATAGAATTTGAAATTTTTCGTAAAATATAATAATTATAAACATTTTTTTTGTAAAATTTAAAAGCTTTTGTATAATACGAAAAAATTTAAAAATTTGTAGATTTTCATACAATGTTTAAACTTTTGTAGAACTGGTAAATTTTCGGAAAATTTATAAATTTTCGTGAAATTTGTAAATATTCGTGAAATTGGTAAGTTTTCGTAAATTTTGTGAAGTTTTAGAAAATGCGTAAATTTTCGTAAAATTTATAAACTTTCGTAAAATTTTAAAATTTTCGTGGAATCGAAAATTTTTATAGAATTTGAAAAATTTCGGTTATAGAGGTTTTAACCTTAAGGTCATTCGCCTCTTCGGGTTAGAAAAATCTCTTATGAAAATTTCTAACCCTATGTGCGGAGTCGGGGCTCGAACCCAGGTGCGCTGCGTACAAGGCAATCGATTTACCAACTACGCTACGCCTACCCCTACGTAAAATTTGTATATTTTCGTAAAATTTGTAAATTTTCGGGAAATTTGTAAATTTTCGTGAAGTTTGTAAATTTTCGTAAATTTATGTAAATTTTCGTAAATTTACGTAAATTTTCGTAAAATTTGCGAAGTTTTGCAAAATACGTAAATTTTCGTAAAATTTGTAAACTTTCGTAAAATTTGAAAATTTTCATAGAATTTGAAATTTTTCGTAAAATATAATTTTTTTTTGTAAAATTTGAAAGTTTTTGTATAATACGAAAAAATTAAAAATTTGTAGATTTTTATACAATGTTTAAACTTTTGTAGAACTGCTAAATTTTTGGGAAAATTTGAAAATTTTCGTGAAATTTGTAAATATTCGTGAAATTGGCAAATTTTCGTAAATTTTGTGAAGTTTTAGAAAAAAAAGGAAATTTTCGTAAAATTTATAAATTTTCGTAAAATTATAAAATTTTCGCAGATTCGAAAATTTTTATAGAATTTGAAATTTTTCGTAAAATTTGAAATTCTCTGTAAAATTTGAAAATTTTTGCACAGCATGAAATTTTTTTTAAAATTTGTAAATTTTCGTACAATAAGTAAGCTTTTGTAGAACTAGTAAATTTTCGTAAAATTTGTAAAATTTTAAAAAATATGTAAATTTTCGTAAAATTTGTAAATTTTAAAGAATGTGCAATGTTGTTTTTTTAAATTTGTAAATTGTCGTAAAATTTGTATATTTTCATAAAATTTATAAATTTTCATACAAATTGTAAATTGTCGTACAATTTGTAAAATATCGTGATATTTGTAAATTGTCGAAAATTTATGTAAATTTGTGAAGTTTTGGAAAATACATAAATTTTCGTTTAATTTGTAAGCTTTCGTAAAATTTGAAAATTTTCGCGAGTTATGAAAATTTTCATAAATTCAAAAATTTTATAGAATTTGAAATTTATCGTAAAATTTGAAATTTTTTGTAAAATATGAAAATTTTTGAATAACATGAAAAAGTTTTAAAAATTTTAAAACTAGCAATTTTTTGTAAAATTTGTAAATTTTCGTGAAATTTGTAAATATTCGAACAATTTGTAAATTTTTGTACAATTTGTAAATTTTCGTAAAACTTTCGTAAATCTTTGTGATATTTGTAAATTTTCGTAAAACTTTTAAAATTTTGGAAAATACGTAAATTTTTGTAAAATTTGTAAACTTTCGTAAAATTTGAAAATTTTCGTGATTTTAAATTGATTTCTTTTTGTAAAATTTGAAATTTGTGGCAAAAATTTGAAAATTTTTGTATATGTACAATGAATTTTTTTTAATTTGTAAATTTTCGCACAATGTGTAAACTTTTGTAGAACAGGTAAATTTTCAAAAATTTGAAAATTTGCGCGAGATTTGAAAATTTTCATAAATTTGAGAAAAGTTTTGTACGATGTGTAAACTTTTGTAGAACTTGTAAATTTTCGTAGAACTTGTAAATTTTCGTACAATTAGTGCATTTTCGTGAAATATGTAAACCTTCGGGAAATTTGTAAATTTTCGTAAATTTATGTAAATTTTGATATAATATGTGAAAAATAAAGTTTAGAAAATACGTAAATTTTTGTAAAATTTTTAGACTTTCGCAAAATTTGAAAATTTTCGTAGAATTGAAAGTTTTCATAAAATTTGAAATTTTTCGTAAAATTTAAAATTCTTTGTGAAATTTGAAAGTTTTTAAAAATTTGTAAATTTTCGTACAATGTATAAACTTTTGTAGAACTAGTAAATTTTCGTAAAATGTGTAAATTTTCGTGAAATTTGTAAATATACGTACAATTTGTTAAATTTCGCACAATTTAAAAATTTTCGTGAAATTTGTAAATATGCGTACAATTTGTAAATTTTCGTACAATTTGTAAATTTTTATAACATTTGTGAAGTTTTGGAAAATACGAAAAATTTCGTATAATTTGTAAACTTTCGTAAAATTTGAAAATTTTCGTGCGATTTGAAAACTTTCGTAAATTCGAAAATTTTCATAGAATTTATGTCGTAAATTTTTACATACATTTGAAAATTTTTGTGCAATATGAATTTTTTTTAAATTTGAAAATTTTCGTGCAATGCACAGTGGTCCAGAAAGCAAATTTAGCAGGAATTTTGAGATTCAGGGACGGCGGAGATATTGAACAGCAGAGCGGCCAAACTACTGAACTGAACAGGCAGGAAAAAATCAGCATATAACTATAATCGTAAATTTGAAAATTTATTTTAGTGCTATTGCAGGTATCACTAAACAATTATTTCAAGTTTTTCGGTTAATTACTAATTTCAGCGATTTTATTGTAATCTGGAAATTCGGCTTGGGTTAATGCTATGTTTGATGTGAAACTAGTCATTACCAGTTATAAGCATTCGCATTTTTATTTCCTGCGAGTGCAATACTTGGCGTTCTACTACCAACGACTAATGAGGACCGACGGTTCCATCGGTGGAAAAAGGCCCAGAGAAATTCTGGGAGACCAACGAAGTCCCACACGGATCAGTGCTTGCAGCAACGCTATTGCTGGTTGAAATGAACTCAATATTTGCTTCACTACCCAAAGAAGTCTACGTGTTCGTCTACGCGGACGTCTAGTTGCCTTAGGCAAAACGATCCCCCGTACCTGTAACTGGATATTGATATTGTACTTGCATAAAAGAGGGACGAGCTTTACAGCAAATCTCACGTGTAGCCTTTCTCAACAAGCTGAAATGTGATTAGAAAACATGGGATTGGTTTGTACAAAATAAACTGAAGCATGACACCGACAATGAACAAGAGAAGCCCTATATACGGAGGTCTGTCACCATTACTGTGGTCATTTGTTGGTAGATGAGCTACTTGGGATTAACACTAGAAAAAAAAATAGTTTTAATTGCAAATATTGGAAAGGTTGTAAGCAAGATCTTGGTCTGCTGGTTTGATTGCAGAGGGTGAGGATGGGGGTCTGAGGGGCTGAAACTTCTTTCGATTCCTACGGTACTCCGAGCATAGTCGTGTCACCTTTCTTACTTGATAAAACTAGATATAGGTAAGTTCACATTCTACTTGCAGAAGGAAGGGACGAGTCTTATAACTCCAAAATTTTATGTCGCTATAAGTCCTGTGGATAAAATATGTAGTGCTCTAATCGACACTGAATTAATCTTCATCGTAAAAGTACGGAAACTATGAATCTATCCCGTCCTGCAGGAAGGAAAAGCTTCCATAACTTGGGTTCAAGAACCGTATTTTCCTAAAGGAAAATTCTATGTTGGAAAGCTACTTAATCCCGTCTTCGTAAATTTGAACAAAAATTACAAGACAAATCCACGTGAAATGAATCGCATACTTGCAAATAGTAGAGTAGAGTTGGGTCATGCAGGTCAGTTTTATTTTGGCGAGCTCCTGCGACGGTATTTTTCACTGATTTTGACAAACAAGCACTTGTTGGAAAGGTATATCTGGTAATGTTTTGGCAATAATGATTTTATGTGTGGATAAATAATTTTCAAGCGAAATCCAATAAGAGAAAGGTACTCTCTTCGATGCTTTTCAAATCTAGGGGTACGATAGCTCACTATATTCGAGATTAAATAAACGTTACTTCAGATTATTTATAAATTATTAAACCACAAACAATAAATGAAATCCATTGACATCATTCAGGTAAGAAAATGAGGAAGTGGTAAATGATGTGAAAAATCATGAATTCGAGAAAGGAAATGTCGAAAAAACATGTTTTTCAGCATCTGTGTCTGGTTTTGTACTTGAAAATGACTTCTTCGGTGTCCTCGTCGTCGCCAGAGCGTGGAATTGAAGTTGTGCATTCCGGCTAACGTGGTTGATTAGCTGTGCGACGATCATGTTTGCGCATCGGAACATGCTAAGCGGCTGATCGAACACTGGCGCCATCTCGTACAGATGCAATTGCGTTCTTTATGTTCTCTTCACATTGTTTTGGCATTTTTAGCACAAAATTACGTACAATTTTCCAGCCAAAATAATTCAAATTTACATTATTGTAGTGACCTATAGTACCCCCAAACCTATCGTGCCCCAAGCACATATTTCATGTTGATGTCCGTATTTTTTTTCAAAAATAAAAACATCGGAAAACCGACACAACACTCGCAATCAAATAGCAAAGAGCCCTATACTTATTATATTTGATTCCATTCTTCTCTACTATACGCGCATATCTTACATCTGACCTCACAACTCACTACATTTGTGCTGTCATAGTCAAAATAGCAGTTGTTAACATCAAAATGAAATGCGTCCATTGTTCGGCATTTTGTCGCAAAATGATACATTGCCTTCTGATAATTTCACAAGGGTTGTACCACGCTGGGGCGGAAATGGGCTGCTATTCATAATCGGAAGGGATGCATATGTACATCACACAATTCGGGGAAACTCAGATATCAATTTGAGAGGAACTGAACTGATGGACTGTTTAAAAAGCACAAAATATTTGCACGATCTGACAGGGACGAGATGTTAGATGTAACTGTCTGCATCGACAGTATTACGCATGAAATAGCAAACTGTCTTGCTTGATATTGTGACACATCGTATCCCCCAACTTACACGAAGAGATCATGGCCACTAGGTTTCATGGGTATTTTCCAATGATTGAATCTCCAAGTCGTCGCTGTTGTGCTATCTTATGACAAACGCCATTTTGGGGTAAACTGAGTTAGATATGCCACATGACTCGTCTAACGAATCTCTATAAGATGGCGTTTCCAGAATTTTGAAATTTTGCTTGGTTACTGAAATATAGCGAGAAAAGTGATTAGAAATTGTGAGTTTTTTACTTCAAATCATTATGTCTTGGGATTGGCTCAAGTTATAATGAAGTTTTAGTTGCTTTTATGTGTAAAAATGTCGTAGGAACACAATGGCATAATAATTTTCAAAAGAATAATACATGTATTGGGAGAAAAACGCAGTTTTAGCTTTAAACTGGTAATATAACATATTTGGCAACACTGTAACCAAAAATAACTATTTTTTCTAGATTCCCTGACTCATTTCCTTCAAAATGCATCCAACCATTTTTTTACAGACCAAATTAAACCAAAGATATGAATAAAAGTTCCTAATTGGTGATTTTTTTCTATGGAAAATTTTCCATGCACGATTATGACACGTCATACAAATTTTTTCATCAATACACACCTATGACACGTGTGAGTGCGACTTTTGTTAACATTTTTAGTGAAAACTCGCAACATAGTCAACCGATCTTCGTAATATTTGAGAGATTAATACAGAATAGGTAGAAGCATCAATTGTCTTCTCTGATTTGTTTCTACCATTTATAAGTTTCATGATATTCAATCTCAAACTTTAAAAATCGTTTTTCTCGAAATGTGCAAAATGGCGCTTGTCATAAGATAGCACAACAGCGACGAAGTGACGTGGATGAGGTCGAGAATAAAATAAACTGGCTCATAGTAGCAGTAGCATACCAACAGGCTTGTTTGCTGCACACCAATAGGGTTATCCATGGCTTTGGTTGGTTGAACTTGCTAAACTCAAAAAGTTATGTAGGAAAGCTTGGAATCGCACCGATACGGATCAGAAGCATTTAAGTCGATCTGTGAAGTTTCCAAAATATCGTGGGTAGCAACACTCGCGCATTGTGTGCGCGAGACACGTGCATTGCATATTGCAGATTTTTTGTGGGTTCCGAAATCTCGAGTGGGTAATTACCCACTCGAATATTTTCAAGTGGGTAGTACTTCCCATACTACTCACATTATCCACCGACCGTTGTTTCCTATGAGAAGGCTCAGAGCTTAGGAGCGATCAGTCTGACTTGCTTCCTGCTCAAATCAATAAAACGTTTAATCGACCACTACATTCGGGTCTGTGTTGAGACGAGCACATCTCATTCACATGTCGTTTGCAACATTGAAAAAGTTTTCTTTTCGTAAAAGCGCAGTTTTGGATTTTTTCTTGGCATTGAAGATACTTTTGATAACGTATCTTTCGAATCCATTTTCGAAACTTTACGAGGCCATTGGAGTAGCTTCATATGCCGAGCAGGATACACGCAATGCTTAGCAACCGATATTTGGGTTCATCGTTTAAGTAGAGATTAGGACACTGAGGGCCTACGGATATCAAAGTGGCAGTGTGTTTGTGCAATATTTGGATTGTTCGGTAGAGTTATGAATGATGCTTAATCATTATGTGCATTAGTTCAGATGATTTGGGAATTTGGGATAAAACTAATTTCGTTGACTTGTAGAATATTCTTGGAGAAAATGGAGTTCACCCTTTACCAAAAAAAACAGATAGAATTAAATACGTTTGCGATGTTCATGAAATCTTGGACTGATCAAAGTTGCGTTTTTCTATTAACTAACTCATACAGGAACATGAAATGGTATTGTATTACGAGCGTGAGGAGTATGGAAAAAATTAAAAGAGCAAACACTACGTTTTGTGTCATTCAAATGCTTCGATCGTTGATTTTGGTCTTCAGCCGAAGAAGACCTTTTCTGACTAAACAGTCTTAGATGAGATATTGTTGCAAGTTTGATTCAGTGTATAACCTCGGAAACCAAACGTCGAATAGAAGCAGCAGGTGCGCCCATAACTCATACAATAGCGAAAGAATTTCTGACGACGAAATTATAAGTAGAATTCTACGTCTGCCTCGTTTCAAAAAAATTTTCCCTCATAAACAAAAATAGCAAACGACCTCGATTCGTCGTAATTAGCAACGAATTAATTGGGTCTTTACTGGAACAGTGCCAGTGCCGTGTCCGGCCTTTTCTTCACAGCCGGAAAACTCTATGGACGGCTACCTAGAATCGCTTATTTCACTTCAAAGCTGGGTTTTTTGTTGTTGTAGAAAAAAAGGTACCCCTTGCCGTGATGAGTACTCGAGTCCTAAACAAACGGACTTGTGTTACCCCATCCCTCACGATGAGTCAATATACAACCAGTTGGTTCAGGCCCTTATGTATGGACGTAGCAGGGCACGAGTTAAATTAAATTAGCCCCGAAATGGAAAGCATATTTGAACACTGTCAGGCTCTTTACCATACAACATAAAACAGTATGTTGAAACAATTTCAGGTGAGAGTTTCACTCGCGTCAAACAACCAGTTGGATGATGATGGATTGTCGCCAATATCAAGGATCGGGTGGTGACCCTTACAACCCTTACACCTTCCCGCGTTCGCCTTCGGCCGCAAACCAAACAACTTCAGCGGCGAGAATTCAGATTACGCAATAAATCAGAAGCAGGTTTCTCAAGTCAGTTCGCTTTCAACCGGCAAAACTTCCGCGCCAGGAAGCCATGCTTCTTGAAAAGAAAAACGACCAGCCTAAACAAATAAATCATAACAAAGCCCACTTTTACAGCTGAAGAAGAAAATTGCGGAAGCGAGGGGGGGGGGATGGGGATTTGACTGTCGGCTGAACAGAAATTCCAGTCCAAACACACTACTGCCCGGTTTTGATCCTTCTCAAGAACCAGTTTGAGTTTGTGACCGCTTGGCCGCCCCATCAAACCCCACTGAACCACCAGCACAAAGCTGGGGTGGCATCGCTTTCCGTGCGTGAATATTTTAGCACAAAGGATTCCCTACCCACGCCAGCTTGTTCGAGTGTTTTTTCACGGCCCCGTCCAAAACCTACTACTAAATGGTTTGCAGTATGACGACGCGACGTAAAACACCGAAACGGGAGGAATCTGGGAGGGTAGCAGCAGCAATTTTCAACCAATTCCAACCGACCAAAGAACCGAAAGGATTGTTGTAACGGGGGGGGGGGGCTGGTAAGAGTTGAAAATTATTCCGCGGTCCATGGGGTGTATTTACATAAAGTTTGGAGAAGGGACCAACAACAAAGAAGGAAATGGTCAGTCTCGCTCTTTTTAGGGATAGTTACTGGCTCTGTACGGATTGAAGAAAGTGGTATATATGGCCATTGCGTTGATTCTTTTGTATTGTTTTTCACAACTGAAGTTCACAGGTCTAATTCTTGCATCGCACAACTAAACCATGATACATTTTATACGTTAAACTTTGTGTACTCACGAACTATAGATAATCCATATAGACCAAGTATACGTGAGGTGAAACATTTACTAAATCTGAAAATGGAGCTTAAGCTTACGCAAGTAACCTTTCTTCAGTTCCATCATATCAGAAAGTCAGTAGTGATGAAGTTCAACAGATTGGTTTAGCCAAAAAAAAAAAAGTTTTACATAGCAACCTATAACGCGGAATTGCGTGTGGCAGCTTTTGAATACAGGTATGTGTGGACGGTTGCAAAAGCAAGATACGTCTATGTCGTCTAACAACGCGTACCTGCGATAAAATCATTGAACAATCCATATCACAGCACAGTGACTTGAAATCCACTTCGGAGGATAAATGGAAAAAGTGTTTCACAGATATTTCCAATTACAATTTTGTGTGGAAAATGTGGCTGAACCGATCTATTTTTACCTATCAAACCCTGCACAACAAAACTCAAGGCACGTTTTGTACATATCAATGACAGATTCCAATATGCCTTTGTTGTGATTGTACAGAAACCGCAAAATGAAACTCATCTTCGGTGGTCAAATTCTTCACACTGTTTTCAATACTAATACCTGATCCATAGACTAAACTTTATAGATTTTTCTGTATTGTCATAAATTTTATAATTAATTTTGCATCACTGATTTTTTTCACATATGACAGATTTTTGACATTTCCATGATAATTTCACAGGTTTTTTGGGAATTTCACACAGATATTCACAGATTTTTCTTCCGTTTTAGGCATCACAGATGATAAAAAGATTTTTTTGATCAAAACACAGATTCCAGTGTGGCATCCCTGCCACAGACAGTTGCCAAGATTGTCTCTGCTGTTCAGGTAATACTGATAGCTGTCAAAGCTGGGTCCAACTAGAAATCTTCTAGTAAACACGGTTGGTTAACAATCGTGACCCGTAAGTGTAAGTAGCAAGGAAGAACATCTATTCATAAGAACCGATAACGATGATGACATGGACATGAACGATGACCAGAGAGAAGTTAAGGGGGACGTCTGGTGTAAAGTGCTCAAGCCGGAAGTACTTTTGTTTTACGATTTTGAAGGCGTCATCTTGTGTAATGTTAAGGTTAATTTATACATTAAATTTCAATTGTTTAGAGCCATACGTACAGGAGTAGACGTCCAACCATTTCCACGCTGAGGACCGCCACGGCGGACATGAGAACTCTTGATAGAATAGTCTGAAACAGTAAATCCCATGAAATTTTTAAAACTTAGACTTGTAGTTACTCGATGAATCAAAAACAAATAGAAGAAAATTTAAATTTCGGAAAAAGGATTTATTAAAACTGGAAAATAGAATATTTTCAAGTAAAAATCGTTCACTTTTATTCAAAATAATGAATAGAAGCATTTTTTATTCAGTTTTCCGTTGTTTATCGACTGGCTACTCATATTATGCAATCTGATTAAAACAATTCAGTCAATCCGTTGAATAGTTTTTCAGTTCAGTTTCAGTCGTAGGCTTCACCGCCACCCAACTCAGTTGGTCTGCGTTCAATCCCAACCGAGGTCGTTGAGATTTTTCTGAATAGAAAAAATATGTGGTCACGGCTTCCTTTGGAAGGGAAGTAAAGCCGTTGATCCCCGATCCATCAGTTGATGGGTCGATATCTAGTCCAGAAAGTGGAGTCACCTCTCTGGTGTCGGTCTTTGGCTTCGTAGTGGAAATAGGCTGATGGAAAATAATTAGAACCTGATGAACCTCTATACTTACTAACAAATATCCTCCTCCCGCGATACTTGTGGAGTGCGCAGTAGTATATACGGCCTCTAGAAAAAGCAAGTATCATACTAACAATCCTACTCTTTCTTCCCGCGATCTACGTTCGGGCCTGGCCGGCGCCAGCAACTCCTTGTAATCCTTTAGGATTACCAGGAGTTGCTCATTGAAAGATGTTTCGCTACTCCCAAGCATAATTATCTACTGATTCCCTGTGAAACTGCAGCTAGTCCAGATCGATAACGGAGTAGCAGCCAGGGGTGGTCGCACAAGTTCAAGTTCAAGTATCTTGTCCGCGTTTTTATAAGAAAAACACTTTTAAAGTTGCCGATAGATTGAAATCTGCGGGAGTGACAGCAAATGCGTACGAGGAGCACATGGATGTCAGCGTGACCACCGAGATTGCGCGAGACTATTCTAAAGGTTCATTACTAACAAATAGGTGACTGAAAAAAAAACGATTTTTTACCCGCTACACCAGGCGTTTACACCCCCCTCCCCTCCCCCCGTGATCATCATGCAACAGTGGGTGAAAAAGAAATCTCTCCATCGTTGATACCATGATGCGATGAAAAACAGAGGGACTTCAATGTTCTTGAAAAGCGACTAAAATGTAGCAACTAGTTGCATCCTATCGAAGAGTATCGAAATGGCAGAATAGCTTTAATTAAATCGATGTGGATTTGATCTGGGGTGAGTTTCGATAGTGCAGTAGAAACTGACCTTCGATTACTCAATTACCAGTCGAAAACATGTCACCTAGTACGTCGAATACTTTAAAAAAAAGAAATAGCATTGCCTGCTGTGAACGATTGTTACATTACATATTCGTAAAAATAGTGCTTACTTATTCTAACGAAAAATCGTCGTACATTGGAACCTTCTGAACGTTCACAAAATGTAGAACTACTATATTTTATTTAAGTTTTTATTCATTCCTCATGATCGTTCTTTCCGTTTTGGTTCACCTATTAAATGTTGTTGTATAATTCTGCTCTGGTGTGGCGCTGATCTCACAAGCCAATTCGAGCGCCGACCAGTGTCCTAAGAATCGGCCTCATAGTCTGGTAAAACAGAAAGCAAATTTTGCGCAAAGACCTTCCAACTGCGTAGTACAACTTAGCGGCAGGACACCAGATCGGGCCATAACATATTTGAGTCGTTGTGCTTACTTATAAATGGCAAAAGTTGCACCTGAAGACACTGTTTATCTCAATGTTTACTGATTTTGGATGCGCTTATTTCACCGCAGTCGCAAATCGCATGCCAGATCAAAATTATCTTACCGAACTTCGATTTCATGGCACCGAAATTTTCTTGTACAACAAGTTATTCATAAACAGATTGAATTCACTATGCGACATCTGCAGTGATCTTCCGTTAGTGTTTATATTCCTTGAAATCTAGAATATTTGTAGGTCTCGCTGTTAGTTAATTACAAGAATCAAACTTAAAATAATTGTTTTAACTTGTATCACAGTTTTACCTGCGTCTATTTTTTCCATGTTTTTGGGATTTTAAGTTTCAATTACCCATCGCTTTTGAGATTCGATTTTCTGTTGCAATTTTTGTCGGTCCATTTAATGCCATTTTGCATTAATTTTTCAAGCCCCTACCGAAGCAGAATTCTGACTTATGTCCGGATAAAAGGAACGAAACATACGAAAATTGAAAGACGGATAGGTATTCTAGAGCGAATCAGTCATAAATAGAAAACCGGAGCTAGGTACGATCATCTGAGAATGGTCGGAACGGAATGGGAATGGGAATTGTTTGTCATCTGCTTGCTAGGAGTTGAATATTGTACCCGAGTCAAACAGCATGTTCAGCATCATGCTTTTTCATCGACGCCGGCAAAATCCTCTTCACACCTATCAGCTACTAATCATTCGACAAAGGTTTTTGCTCATTAAATAAATATGAATTAAAGTGGACTAGAATAAAAAACTCGAATATTTATTTCTTCGAAATGTAAAATGGGAATGATCGAACAATTTTGAACCAAAAAGTGCAAAAAATAAAACATTCCTTTCCGTATAGTTATAATCATCTTCATCGTTGTCAAACAATTCGCGTACTTCTAATCATGACCGACTATCATTCAAATTTCCCGGCTACTCCTTCTTGGGCCGTCAGTTTTCAGTCTCCTTGAGTGTCTACTGCACGCGCATCTTACTCGTTTACACACTGATACTCGCACTACATGTTCGGCACACTGTTGTCTACCGTGTGTTATCTCCTCGGAATCAACACGGCATGGACTGTCCCATTCTCTTACGATCAACCATATACTTTGTCTTGCCAGAGTTTACAGTCTGTCCGATTCTCCCCTTGAAAATGCAAAAATGCCTCTTCCACTGCTCTGCGATCGACGTCAGTAATGTCGATGTCGTGCAAGGCAAAAAGCATATTAGCAGTCAAAATCTCACGTTACTTACCAGTCGACGTTTTGAAGCATTTTTCATTCAAATTCCTTCAGAAATGATTTTTTATAACTTGCTTCCTAATCCAAATATTCTAGTTAAATATTCATGTTGTTTAATTTTGTTTCAATAGCTTTTATGTGACTGTTTTCAATCAACAAAATTCACATCCTTCCATGAAATATAAAATTTCTAAAAATGTAGCGGTCGATATATACAAGGAATTTTTTTCCCCAAAGAATAATAAAACATGTTTAGCTAATAAATGGTAAAGAGAGCGTTTCAATTTTATCTCAATTGGTCATGGAATTTACGTCTGATGAGAACTTGTAAAATCCAAACATTTAGTTTGGCTTAGAAAGCCAATGCAAGATGCACTATGCCGTATTTCTCCTTAGTGAAGAAAAATGTAAGTAAAAAACAATTTTTTCTCCGCCACAAAAAAACCACATATGCGCGTTAGGAGCACAAAACCTATAACTAAATTAGTTATGGAATTTACGTTTCAACTTCGTCTCACCAGAATCCGACACTAATTTAGTTGGTAGGTCTAAGCTAGCACCGGATTATCGCTAGCTCCAAAAACGTAAATCCCTAGCCTTGCGAGATGTCCCGCAAGAAAAGAACCGATGAGAATGTTTTCGTTTTTGGAGCTAGCATCAATCCGGCGCTAGCTTAGTCCTTAGTTTACACATATTTCTTCTTGCTTGGATCTAATATTTACAGAAGGTTTGCCTTTAGCTTACGATCAACTCTTGCTCGAATCTGTCACAACCCAAGTAACCATAAGAATTAAGCCATTTCACTATATTGGCTATACATTTGCACTAATGTTGCATTGAAACTCCATTACAGCTCTATATTAGCATCAATAATGCATAACTGCACAGCCGACATATAACATTATAGCTTGCTCTATATGCGTATATAAAGCTGATATAACGCGTACATGCTTCAAGGATCTTTAAAGCATGTAAGCTTTACAAGTGCATTTAATGCCATTATAGAGCAAATAAAAAGCTGATATAATGCTATTGTAATGCTGTGGGTTCATTTGTTATGCAACTCTTCTTGAAGATTATATTCGGCATATTTCATTTCAATCGAACATATGCAATATAGTCCAGGAAGCAAACGCTGCGCACTTACCGTGAAGGACGAGGCAAGGTACCTCAGTTCGAGACTCTTACTAAAGGTAATTTTCGTAAACATTCATATCATGTGAGAACGAAAACCCATTAAGGATATTCATTACAATGTATTAGAACAGAGTCAATTACGGTTTTAAACAGAATATTGTATTTTATAAATTTTCCTTTTTGCTCATCACACCGAAAGGAAACATAAGAAATGGTTTTAAAACCATGGCGGAAAATGACAACCTAATGAAGCTTTTTAACAGCATTAGTAGTGCCAATATCAGGCTTTCAAAATTGACATTTGTGCGCTTTTGCTATATAATAGCATTAGTACTGCAGAAACGAGCTGTCAATCTCTGCACAGTAATGGCACTATATTTCGCCTTTTCTGGCATAATATCAGCATTATATAAGTATTTGGGGCTTCACGGCTTTTTATAACAGCTTTATATGTGGATCTAAAGCAGATATTAGGCTACGTTATAATGCTTATTGGTTACTTGGGAATAAGCCCACAGAGCGTAGACGAAGAAACACAAACATAAAGCAAATAACAGTTTGGTTGTATTTCACCTTGCCGAGAAACAATACCGTAGATATAGATTAAAAGTGCTGCAATATTTGTCTTTCATGAATAGAAACAGACGTTCATTGAAAGAGAATTTGTGGTTCACTGATATGAACGTCAGCTGTATACAGTTTCATCTTGTGAGGAATGTGGTACTGGCGTCAGAAAATGGGTACATTTTTTATTCATAGAAATAAGATATAATGCAAAGTTGGATATAGCGGCAATAAACAGGACGACGATGCAATCGAGGTACGGTAGCATGATCTGTCACCGCTCACATTCAAAATGCGTACATACCGCCATACAAAACAGTAAACTTCGATAATTGAAGATTTTTATGAGTTCTTAAATTAATGAAAAAATTCTTGGAATTTAAATTCACAATATATTTACGTATTAATGGAAGTCAGAATTTTCTGTTCTTATGTGACGGAGCTGCACGAAAACATGGGTTCAAAAACTGGCGAATAACATATTACGAATGCTGAAGTTGTCACGAATCAAAGTTAAGAAACCAGTTTGATTTTGTTTTCAAGATGACATCATGATTTTAGAAATTATCATTTGTCTCTGCATCGTGATTGAAAAATCATGATAATTCCAATAATTTTTTGAGTGTGATAATAGTGATAAGGAAAAAATGTTAGTATAACAAATGCTGTTATGTAGACCGTATTTACCTCTGCAGTCCCACGTTTGTGGCGAGAAGGTCTTTTGCTAACGGGGTTAGGTAAATAGTCACAGAAATATGAATTCATCTTAATACGATCTATGCAACTCTCAGAAGCGTTATTATGTGTTTAAATGTTCTGGGCAGTCGGCTGCCGAGAATTTTTGAATTAATTCGGAAATTCTCAGTTTACACTTGTGCAATTGTCAGTGAAATTCCTGTCAAGAGGAAAGTAAATCATCAAACCATTAGCAAAAGGATTCCCCTCGGCCACATGCAAAATCGTTGGTTGTTGCATTACGCCTTGGAAAAACTGATGAATATACATCATTGGACCGTCTCACAGGTCCTCCAAAGCTTCCAGGAACTAATTTTGAGAAGACCACAAGTCAGGAGATGAACTTCATGAGTCACGAAGTTCCGTCCAGAGGGCCGATAAGATTAAAAACGTACAAGGTGTATATAAGTTCCACATTTTTATCCTATCATTCGATGCTTGATAATTGAATGATCAGTGTGTGGACTGTAAAATGTGACTAAAATGGGGTGTACCACATTAGGCACAAATACGTTGGTCATACGGACGTTTGGCAAACGTACGTTAAGCATATTGGACGTTAGGCATACTAGTCGATCGGTATATTGAAGTCTAAGTTAGAGTCGAATTCGAAGTCGAGATGATGTCGAAACGTAAATTTCATAACTAATAAATTATCGTGTTAAAGGATCAATTCAAGGATCTTATTTTATTGTCTCGGGTAGTAAGAACGTGAACTTTTGAACTTTATTTAAGTTGAAATTACATTTTGTTCTACTGTTAACAATTGAAGAAAACTTTGCTCTAAATAAAAGAAGGAGCTTGGCATTCAGAAACCCAGCTCGCGTCAATATCTCGACGTGCAACCGATAAATAGCTCATGACTAAAATAGGCTTAAAAGTCATTTGTCTTAAGGTATGAATAACGCACATTAACCTAGATTATTTTTTCCATATAACCAAGAAGAAAATATATGCTTTTAAGAACAGCTCATGAAAGAAAGAATGATGCATTTTATTATTCAGTCAACAAATATCTGACTATTGCTGCTTCAATATTGATTATCCCCTATATTATTCAGTTCAATGATTATATTGTTGAGGCCATCAAAGATAGAGCTACAGAAACTGTCTGATACGAGGGAGAGTCTTTTCGTGTACTGTTTGCCAGTTACCGAAACAAAAAAGACAGAAATGAAGAAAGTATCCAGCTCAATCACGGAAAAATGGAAAAAAAACTCCAAGCTGGTAAAGAATAAATATCTCACATGATATTTTTAGTTTACACTTCTAAGGGTGTTTCAAATGGATTCAAACCATGGTCTGATAGAGCCTTTATAAAAATCATATTCGACCATAGTTAGGGGGTTTCATGGGGCTGTGTTGTGTTTGAACCCCTGAGACCTCGCTTTTGAATTTGCGAGTAGGATTAGTAAAATATAACGGTTTCATACTCACAGGCGTTTTGCTCTAATAACACAAGAAAAGAGCTCAGTTCCCTATACTCGTCAGCGGCCCAGATCTGGTGTGCTTTGCTAACCGAGACATTACTCGGTACCAGCCGGTTGCTTTAGGCGCTCACACATGTTGTGTGAACTGTTTGGATTTAATGTCTAACTGACGCCATTTTGGCGATAGTTTGGATATATCACTATGCTATATTTCACCCTAAGGAATAAAACTTGGTAAAAACCGAAATTTCTCACTAGGGTGAAAATTTGTTGGTAAAAACCAGTCTTTGTACAAACAAATTTTCACCCTAGTGAGAAATTTTGGTTTTACCAAATTTTCCTCCTTAGGGTGAAATATAGCATAGTGCTTTCGCATAGGCCTGCTAAGCCAAGACAAGTTTCGGCTTCACTGTGTCTCATCGGCATAAACAGAACTTCTGCTCGAACGGGACATCATGTTTGATCAGTCGTTCGATTGAAACCCATAGTGTGTTTTAGTTTTAAGGTATTTGCGTCAAGCCGGCGCTGACAATAAGTTAGTGTCGGTTTCTGATGAGGCGAAGCCGAAACGCAACATAGTATTGGATATTGGACAGCAAGTTGGCGTCAGTTACTGACGAGTGGAACACGAAACATTCAAATTAAACTTGTTTCAGTTAGGTTTTGAGCCTTTAAGCGCAAATTGGTGCATCCAATTTTTTCCATTAGAAAAAAAATAAAGGTTGCATACTTATTGATAGCGCCGCCCATTTGATAAACAAATTACCTGTAAGAAAACTCTACAGCTTCGATTTGGACGTCCTAGAATCATTTTGCCACCGTCGGTTCCGACAGCATGAGTCACTAAGTGACTTTACGCTTAATGCGTCATTCGCATTTAAAACCAAAATGTCCTGACTCCTGCGTGTAGAAGACAAAAGGTTAAGTCGCCGGGAAACTCTAAGCTTGCTCATATGACTGTATTCCACGCTTTTCTAAACTGTCTTCCTTCAACTCCTTGCTCTTCCTTGAGTATTATGGCTCTAAATATTGAAACATGTAACACACGATTCAGTTCCTTGCAAATTAAATGTCGCTACAATACGGAAAAGAGAATATCAATATTCTTTCGCTCGTGAAAATGGCTACATTTTTATGTCACCGTGTTTGTGTCTAATGCACAACCCTTTATTTTCCACTTCTTAGATAACATTGAATCTGATAACCAAATAATAAATAATTTATTCTGCGAATGTTTTGTTCAGTCCGGTTTAGCTGGTCCATTATCTATTTCCCATCCCACAAACTACTCTCCTCTGCTGAATAGTTATTTACCATTAGCACCAGAAAGCCCAACCTCTAATCAAATAAAAAAAAACCTTCCTCTCGGACTGACGAATTGGCTTCAGCGCCGTAACCCCTAACACTTCAACAGTTAAAATTTGATCCAAAGTCCGATTTCCAGCAACGTTTTTTTTACGTTTCTTACAAAATAAACGTACAGAATTTATTTATTCACTCAATAAAACGTGGGTCTTATTCGATCGTATTCTTTGTACCTACTTTCAGCCAGCCGAATTCGGTGGAACAAAACATACGCCCCGCCCCCCTCCAGAGGATAATAAAAATTGAAATCGATCGGAAGGTGCTCTCGGTGCTCGCTGATTGAGAAGCACTTCCTGAATGAATAAAAATGTACTTAAACGGTAAGCTGGCAAGGGGAATGACGAATTGAGGTCGTCGGGCTTCTTTTTTTATGAGATGCTATTCGAATACGAAATTACGCCGTTTTTGGTTAATTTAGCGATTTGTAGGAACGGATACCACCATTGTGATTGAAGGTTTGGGTTTTGCTGTTGAAGCGAAGAGTGATCGATTTTTTCCCCGCTTAAAGCTGGACTCGGAAGGTGAATGGATAGTTTCAACAAAATTTGATTAATATAATCATGTTTTCAAACATTCAAACCTACTAAGCTATCTGGGATAACCCAGGATCACATTGGGGATAGTGAAACTTAACCGCCTCTCAAGGGTGATCGCACAATCATTATACGCAAACTTTTGTTTTATATCAGTAAATTTAATTCATATTTCATGTTATACTTTCCGAAATGCTCCATTCCATAATCACTTCTAATTGAGTAGTATAAAATAGATTTTCCGTTACGAGAGCAAAAGCTAGGAAATACTCAAACACTTCCATACAAATCTTATTAACAATCATGATTTCGATAACGAGCGCATTTTGTAATTAATTTGCTATAGTATTATTATATCAAATAATTGATTCTATTGTTCAGTAATCTTGTAGTTTACACAATTTTATATAAGTTTTTCGCTAACTGTGTATCGATATTTTGCTAATGAAAAGGATGTAATCAATTTTCCGAATTATATGCACATGACAAAAGACTAACGTAAACGGTTTTGAGGGGTACATTTGTACCCCAAACAAATTTTAAGCGGGAACTGTTAAGTTGGACATTTGAAACAAATAATGTGCCTGTTTTAAAGGAAGTTTAATAATCAAAATGATTTATGACAAAGATTGCTTGTAGTTAAAATAAACCGTAAAAAAATACCAGGAATTGCAAGTACCACTGGGGTACGAATGTACCTCACAAAATTGTTCTAGGGTTAATGAAAATTGACTCTTGAGGATTTAGTTTATCCTGCAGTAACCGCCTTGAGTGCTGTCTTCAAGTTTTCGAGCTGGTTATTCTGGAACGCCTTAAGGTTCACTGCCAGCAATATCTTGGTAACGATCAACATGGCTTCACGGCGGGACGTTCAACTAACTTTCTGTGTTTAATATCCTCCAATATTCTACCCATTGGAGTATGGAGTGTCACGATCAATTTGATATTTTTTGCTTCAACCAATCTGCCGCTTCTGATAAATTGACTCACGATATAGCGATCGCTAAATTGCAGATATTTGGAATTAATATTTTTGGTATTTATTTCGATCCTATCTAACGGGTCGAGGGATGGAAATTGCCAGATACCCACAATTACTTCAACGTCAATAAATACCCCAAGGAAGGCACCTGGTACTGTTGATGTTTCTTTTCTTCTTTAATGATATACATGTAGCGGTCAAGATTTTATGATTGTCCCTCGCGATTGATCTCTATTTCATGCGCTTTGCTCAATTGAAGATTTTCTGCATCCGGTTTTTCTTGATTGATGTTAAAAATCGCAAGTCTGTAAATCTGAAAAAGTGCTTGGTGATTTCATTCTCACGAAAAGAAGACCCAGTTGGTTTAAATTATCTGCAGCAATTGATCGCGAATTTTTTTTCACGACCGAAAACCTGGGGAAAAAATCTGCCAGGCACATCCGAGCGGATAGTCTCGTCAAATTGACGTTGCATCAGCGGGAAAAGGAAGTCCCCTTACGGCAGTCCTGGGTTTTACTCGTCTGATATGGTCACCCTAGATTTCGGGACATAACACAAACTTTTTTAATTTTTCAACTGCAGTTTCGGTTGAAAAGTATTCAAAACTCAGGAAGGTTTCCGTTATCGTAATACCTAAGTGATGTGATTCTTCTTTCAAACACGTCTATTAATTCATCGTTACACGTAAAAAAATTCTATGTATGTATTGAGTCTTGCTCTGCATGCGGCTCCACTTAACAGTACGCTCAAATTTCGTTACCATTCTGCATTTAGCATACCACTGTATGAAGGGTCAAAAGGGGGGGGGGCGGACCCGTAGGCAACCACACCTACTCAGTATCCAGCAGATTGAATACCGAATGTCGCGATACTTGTCAAGCTACCCATGGGACGATTTGCAAAAAAGAACGCGTCAAATTGTTTACAACTGTTGGAAAGAAAATTATCTGTCGTGAACGACGATCACTTTTCCTCGTTGACTCCGATTGGCCATCCACTTCATAGTCCAGTTGTAACTTCAGTGATGCCTCACCATCCTCACCTTGTAAATCATATCATCGTTACACATAAAAAATGTTTCCAAAATCGTGACTAAAGTACCCAGAATTCTGGAACAATCACGTTTTTACGATACGAAAACAGGACCATGAACAAAAGTTATGTTTTATAATTATATTCAATTCGTCTTCAGTAACGGCTATATGACGCTTTTATTAGAAGAGAAATTTATTTTTGTTGAACATTTTTCATAAAACCAGCGATTAAATCGTGATGTTATTCATAGTTTCGGGAACATAATTTGTAGTGACAACGTGAACTGATTCATGATTTCTCACATATTCAAGCAAGTCTCAATACATACATAGATTTTTTTACGTGTAACGATGAATTAATAGCTACCGTTTTTGACTTGTACTAAATTGGAATCATTCCGACACATCACTTAGGTATTACGATAACGAGTTTTCGTAGTTGTAAAGTAGTTTACAAAATCCAAACATATTTTTTCGTGAACTATTCCACAAAACTCGACATATTTTTCATGAATCCTTTCAATCATCTTGAGTTAGTTCATGATTCCTAATCTATTCGTCACTATTCACTATCCGTGCTCGTAAAACAGTTCACAAAATCATAAAATGTATACGTATATGTAACCATGTATACGTAAACTGATGCATGATTTCTAGCGAATTAGCCACAACTTACCATTCATGTTTATGAAACAGTTCATAAAACCATGAAATTAATTTTGTGTATATTCGTGAGCTAGTTCATGACTCTTAGTATAATAGTCACGACTATTGAAATAGTTAAAAAAAAACTGAAAAAAATATTGTTCATGAACTAGGCGCTAGACGACCACGCTTCAGCTCTGATTGCAAGAACAGTTTTTAGTAAACATCATAACAATATCATAGCAATGGAGAAAATTACTGGGCCATCTCTTCTCGCTTCCAAATAGTACTGCCCCAATCAATTGTGTCCTCAAAACATCATCATCATCATCGTGGCCGGGTGTGTTTCTAGAGCTCGATTCTTCAGCCGCATTTTCTCGCGTGCGTCAGTTGCACCGAAGACGACATTTTTCAGGTTCTCTGCTGTACATTTCGTAAGCTGGTCTCCCTTCCGACATTAGTGTTACATGTCCATCCCCCTGAGTTCTGTCGTTCAATTTTGCAACGATAGCTTATTTGTACAGTTGGTGCTTTACATACGTTACGGTTGGATTTTAGTCAGACCGATTTTAGAAGCTATCCTTTCAAAAGGCACAATCACCTCGTACGCTGCTCCACGATTGATTCCAATGTTGTGTTCGTATCGCACTTTTGGGCGCATTTATTTAACCAACCTAGCTTGTCTGATAGCCATGTTCAAGCATTTTCTCCTAGTCTAGTTTGTTTCGTTGCACTGAATCGTACGCTGCCTTAAAATCATGAAACAGATGAGGTAAGCTGTATTTCCGAAATTTATGCATGATATGTATTCTAAGGGGAAATTTTTGAAATCGAGAGCCATGACTTTGTTGTATTCATCTTCATACGGCCGTCGGTGGTTCATATCCGTTTTGGAAGGAGCTAAAATTAATAGCCAACAGGGGTGGGCGTAGTGTAGTTGGTAAATCGATTGCCTTGTACGCAGCGCACTTGGGTTCGAGTCCCGACCCCGCACATAGGGTTAGAAAGTTTTCATAAAAGATTTTTCTAACCCGAAGAGGCGAGAGACCTTAAGGTTAAAACCTCTATAATTGAAATAAAAAAAAATAGCCAGCACTGTTTAATTTTCAGGTATTTTTTTACCTTTATGGGCACTGCAAAACTGGTTCAAAAATAGCAATCTTTGCACGGTTAGATAAATAAAGACAGTTTCTTCGAAAACGTTCAAAATTTTAGTTGTCGAATTCAGTAAAGCACTATGAAATATGCCGAGATATATACTACAGTGGGAGTTTTATTTATATTTCGAGAAATAAATTAATAAATCATGCAAATTTAAAATAGATTTTCCGGGTTCACAAAACATCTCCAAAAAGAGTTGTTTTACCTTCTTCGTCAGCCCAGCTGTCTGTTTTCCAAAATAATAAGTATCTTTACAAACTGTTTATTGAAAAATAACTGAAAGAATGCCAGTCAAATTCTGCTGGAGTATGACACCGAATTCTGGTTCGTTTCAGTCCGATTACCTGCACAAATGCTTCAACCGATTCCGGCTTTATTGGTTCCGGAATCGGTACCTGCATTTGAGCCGGTATGTGACATAAACCAAACAGGATGCTGTGTCTGGAAGAAAGCGTCGAGTGCCTGCGTGAATGACTATGTCTAGTTAGTGTTAACCCTTAAATGCGTTACCATAAGAATTTTGAGATGGTTTTCGTAATGTGTTTTTAAAACGACATTGAGCGTTTAAGGGTTAACGAACATCATGAAATGTTAATTAATCTTGAACGCAAGGAAGCTCAACAATCGTTAGGCTACACGACCGAAGATCGATAGATAAACTGTTATAAATAGGTTTTAGAAAATTCTGAATAAATAATGAAAATTCCGTAGATTCCACGAATTAATCAGTAGATCCGTAGTCGAAAAGACAGAAATCCCTAGATCTACGGGAAAATCCGTAGGGTTGGCCACCCTGCCTCGAACATCGCTATTCAATTGATAAGGTTCAATAGGATGTCTGAATAGAAAACGAAAATTGCACTGAGCACCAAAAATATATTATAGAGCCACAAATCGGATTCGTGATGTAGTTCACAAAACAAGAAACTGCGAATGAGTTCGTTTTAATGATCCAATTCATATTGCCACGTTGCTTCGAGTAAAAAAAATCGAAAGGAATTAAACATGAACATGAGTCACATTACTGCATGTATCAAATTGTATAGTGGGTTCAAGAAGAAAATATCACGATAACGTGTACACAAATTACGAAAATCGTAACTAAGATCCTGAGTTCGTGAACGTAAATTACACTACTCGTGACCAAAATATCAATAATCGTTACCATGATTCCGAAATCATGAACACATATCAATGTACTTGTGACCAAAATATGACGATAACGTGAATAGAAATTACGAAAATTACGTGAGTGGAATACTGAAATCATGCACATAAGTAACACTACTCTGGCAGAAAAATCTAACATGAAACTCGTAAATGAAATATCACGAAAACGTGTTTATAAATTAAAAATTACTAATCCTAAAATCATGAACATAAATCGTGCAACTCTGCCAAAAAAAATCCGATAGCAAACTCATGAAAAAAAATCAGGGTAAAGTAAAGAGAAATTACGAAAATCGCGTCAAATCTCCTGAAATCATGAACGTTTAAATCGTTTAAATGTCGGTTCATTTAGTTGATATATTTTCGGCAAACCAGTGTATCTTCAAGGTAGGCAACAATTAAACATGTCCAAAGAACAACCACAGTAACCCAGCCAAACATTGTGTGCATTTTTGCGCGAACTAGTTGCTATTGAAAACACACATATTTTGATTAATACGAAATTGATTACACTGTTCAACACACGATCGGGAAGCAGAACGAAAAAAAACTACAAGGGGCAGCCCTATGGGGTTGCACGAACTGTAGACGTAGGACTATACTACTTAATGTAAAATATTTATTTTCTTAGTACTTAGTGTGTGGGAAAAAACACCCGGACCGGTGAAGAAAAATCAAATTTTAGACAATATAATCACATCTTATGTATAGAACAAGCTTTCTAGTTGCTCTCAAACATATCCTAAAAGTTCAAACACCCATGGATAAGTTTGTAGATGTGTTTCGATGCCACAGGATTGTAAAATGGTTAATATTACGTCATGAAAATTCAATTCTTCCGTGACAATTTTGTTTGCCTGCAAAATGCCCTGTGTGTATGCAAAGCTCATGATTTGTTGGGATATTAGCAGTGATCGGAAAATGCTTTCCAACGCTGCGCATTGCATACATACAGGACATTTTGCAGGTCACCAGAAGCTGTTCATTTTACCACCGCCTCATGTTCATTTTACCCACTCGCTATAAACATGTCTCATTTTTGGACAAGTTTAGAAATCAAGAATCATGTTTGAAAAAATGTGTTTATGACGAAGTATTTTTACCAGATATGTACAAAGCATGTCTAACAAGAAACATAAGGTGATTGTAATATCTCATTCACTTATTAGTTAGAAAATAATGACTTTGCTTAACGTGTTCATTTTACCGCCAGTTCTCCAACCTACCAATACATTCGCCACAAACATTGAACCCAAGCGCACAATGCAAAATGAGCCAATGCTGATGATGATGGGTAGATCGAAAGAGACAACTAGTACCACCACGACACTATTAGCGCATTTCACCAAAATTCCACGCGGCCTTTCCCGATTGAAAGGAACGGCCGCGCTTAGCCCATCTGTCATAATATCGTGATTTTGCATAGCGAAGGGCTGAATGATAACACATTTTGTTACAAAAAAACAGCCCTGCGTTATGCAACACTTTGTGCAGGTTGATTATACCAGTTGCAAGTGGGGCCAAAATCACCAAGTTCCGTAAAATTCCTTTTGAATTACAGAACTGATAAAATTGCTTGGATGAGCTAAACTAATTAATCAAATCCTGTTTTAAAAAACTGTCCTTGCGTTTAAACCAAAATGGGAAGCTTATTACTACTACTACATTACTTAAATTCAAGCGCAAATAGCAAATACATGTGCTAGTTAAACCAAAAATTTACTGGCAACATTACAGCGGCATTTAGGAAGCAGTCGCCTGTTGGACGACACAGGGTAGCGTCCCTCCACAGCCAGTGTAACGGACTTCTAGCTCAGCTACACTGGCTGTACAAAACACAGCGCAGTGATCTGCTTCACCAGCCGTTCAACAGGGAACTGAGCGTGTCTGGCCAAGTCCGTTCTTTAAATAGTCGATGATGACGTCATTCATAGAAGCGTAGCGCGCTAGGTACACCAATCCGTCGTACGGGGCTTGGGAAGCGCTATATTCTGTGTGTAAATGCGCGATATTTTGACAAGGTTGTATATTATTTAATTTTTTAATGCTATGATATCAAAAATCTTTGGGTTTATCTATTGGAATCTATTCTTAGAAGTATTTCGGGGCGATTTGTGCAAAAAATTTGAAAATTTATCGTGAGATGGCTGAATTATATGCGTTTAAAATTGGACCACTTTTCGTTACATACCATTTTTGTAGAATTTGCAGAGTGCACCCCCATATCGAAAACAAAGACGTAGTCCTACGTCAAAAAAAATGGCGAACGTTTGCGGTCCCAGGAAACCTCTGGTGAAGAAATTTTTGAAAAAAAGGGAACGGGGCTTCACAAATTAAAACCAAAGTTTGTATGGAGAGCTAGGGGTGTTCAAGAGGGAAAATATCAATGAAAATGGTCATCTTAAATTTTCGCATAAAGTATTACATGAAATGCTTATTACATCGAAAAAGGTATCTATGCATTTTTTTAGCTCCATCAGACACCACTAAGGGGGTGCAGCGTTTGAAAATTGATTTCATAATATTCGGAATAAATTGTGTTTTCTTCCTATTTCGTTGAAAGTCGCAGCAACGCGCGATGGGTATTAGCTAGTGCCTTTTAATTTCAAAAAAAAATTCCCAATGAACTGGGCTTGGAAGCAGAACAAATAAAAAGATAGTAGGACTTTAGGGTTCCAACTAAATCATTGCGAAGAAATTTTTGAAAAAAATTGCAACGGGACCTCACAGTTTAAAACCAAAGCTTCGCGATTTTTTTTTTAAATTGCATCTTTTAGGTGAAAATGTCCCAACGAACTGGGCTTGGTAGCAGAACAAATAAAAAGATGGCAAGGCTTTAGAGTTCTAACTAAATCATCGTGAAGAAATTTTTGAAAAAAATTGGGACGGGTCTTCACAGTTTAAAATCAAAGTTTCGTGATTTTTTTATAAAATAGCATCTTTTAGGTGAAAATGGGCATTTTTGATCGAATTGTCCCAACGAACTGGGCTTGGGAGCAGAACAAATAAAAAGATGGCAAGGCTTTAGAGTTCCAACTAAATCATCGTGAAGAAATTTAAAAACAAAATTGGGACGGAACTTCACAGTTTAAAACCAAAGTTTTGTGATTTTTTTTATAAAATAGCATCTTTTAGGTGAAAATGGGCATTTTTGATCGGATTGTCCCAACGAACTGGGCCTGGGAACAGAACAAATAAAAAGACGGCAAGGCTTTAGGGTTCCAACTATATCGTCGTGAAGAATTTTTTGAAAAAAATTGGAACGGGTCTTCACAGTTTAAAAGGAAAGTTTTGTAATTTTTTTTTAAATGACAGTTTTTAGGTGAAAATGGGCATCTTTGATTAAATTTTCCCAACGAACTGGGCTTGGAAGCAGAACAAATTAAAAGATGGCAGGGCTTTAGGGTTCCAACCAAATCATCGTGAAGAATTTTTTGAAAAAAATTGGAACGGGACTTCACAGCTTAAAATCACAATTTGTATTAAAATAAAAGAAAAAAATCTTCGAGGTGAAAATGAACATTTTTGACCCATACTACTAAATTTGATCACATACTCAAAAGATAATAGTAACAGCCAAAGCTTCTATGTGATATAATCACTGTAATATTGCTTTAGTAGCAGAGCCCCCGGACTACTTCAATGTGTAGTATCATAGCGAGGGGTGTGGCGCCATCTTTTTATTTGTTCTGCTCCCAAGCCTAGTTCGTTGAGAGAATTCGATCAAAGATGTCCATTTTCACCTAAAAAATGTTATTTAAAAAAAATGACAAAACTTTGGTTTTAAACTGTGAAATAATTTCTTCACCAGGGGTTTCCTGGGACCGTAAACTTTCGCCATTTTTTTTTTCATTCCGCGCCCAAATTTTTTTTTATATTTTGTTTCGAAGTGTTATTCATGATTTTAGGAACTTGGTTACGATTTTCGGAAATCATTCAGTTCACGAAATCGTAATTTTTTGTTCATGAATTTATGAACGCATTTTTTCCGTGTTCCTCTTATTTTTGTGCAGTTTGCCATAAAATGCGGCTGAATATGATCAATTTTCATTCAATGAATTTGAAAATTTGTAACTCTGCATAGGACGACATGATATGATACTAATAGATAACGTTTCGTGTACAGAGTGGGTTTAGGGCCAAGTTCTCGTTGGTGGTACCCTGGACTTGGCGATGAGCCCAGGTTCTCTTTTTAACTTGGAGTGTCCCATGCCAGAACTGCCAAAGATAACAAAATACCAAAAGATCTATGGAGGCCCTTCGCGATAAACCCCGCATATCTACGTCTGCGATCTTCCAAACAGGATTTCCCTCCGGTGATAAAGTGAACCGTTCAGCACTTTTTAATTTACAAACAAGGGGTGCCGAATGTGAACCTACAAACGCTCGTGTTCGCGCGATCATCCGGAAGTCTCAAATCTCGGCCCTAGCAACATAGGTCAATGCGTTCAGTTGGACTAATACAAAATAACGCTCATAGCCACTAGACAACACGTTCTATGGCGCCACGACCGAAAACTAGTGATACCAGGGAACTCATTCGCTTCTGGCATCTGAACCGAATATTGAAACTTAAGTATCATTCACGGTCCACGCGATCATTCAAGAACACAGGCAAAAATGGAAATGGGCTCTCAGTTAAAAAAATGAATGTATACAAGCGAAGTTACACGCTAGCACCCGCGAGATACAAAAACCAACATTATACACATAGGTGGACATGTAATCACGATCATCAACGATCAACTACGCCCATGATTTCAAAAACAGAAAAATGCCTCGATGATTTAGTGAACGCTATTGCACTTATAATCTGATCAACATGGTCTCAACGAACAAATAAACGCTTATTCCCACGCGATCGTAAAGTCCCTACGCCCGCATATTTCAGCTGTACACTCTATATCACAATCAGAAGCTCGGCTCGCTGCAATTGCTCTTTAGCTTCAGTAGGACAATTCTAAAAAACAAACCGGTGTCAAAGCCGAACTTATTTTTTCCTACTCATACTACCTAGTGTTCTTTTCATATCAGTAGCGTCTGGCTCAAATGACACGTTCCCTTCGTCTTTTCACTGCCTCCTTTGTTACTAAATACATAAAAAACAAAGCAATAAAGACAAAGCACCATCTTGTCACGTCAAATTTTGAAACCATGAAAATAAAAAAGCCCCATCTTCATTCGATTCTACAAAAACAAATTGCAAAAATAGCGACTTTCGTTTTGATATCTAATCCTAATCTCTTTTTTTATTTGCACTCAGTAACTATCAGTAACACCAGCTCAACCTGCTGCTGGGGAGAATTGGTTCTAGTATTAAAATTATCAGTTTTACATTATACAGGTTGATTAAAGATAAGGTTTTTTAACATGACATTTTCTCCTGATTAACGGGTGCTAACAACAAACTACGATGCTATTGCTGTTGGCCATTTCATAATGGAACGACTTACAATGGCTCACCGTCCTCAAGTTGTGCAATGGTATTACGAAAAGCAGTGCTTTGTGAGGAATGAGTTTCGTGCTCTCCTATCATACTATGGTCGAAATAATCGGCCAACTGAGTTCACTATTCGCCATACAATCGAAAAGTTAGAGTCGCAGTTCACGTTATTGGATGATAGGCGACCAAATCGAGCACATGCAGTACGCAGAGAAGAAATCATGGCGGCAGTAGCCGAGAGTACGCGATGATCGCGAAGAATCGATTTGACACCTTTCTAAATAACTTGGCTTGTTGTACGCAACAATATGGCGTATTTTACGGAAGTCTTGGTAAAAAGCATATCAACAGACTGGGTACTGCGCAAACATGAATCCAGTAGTCTTGACAAGCACCACGTGCCACATAAGTAATGAAACATTGCAATAATTGCGGGAGAAACGTTTAATTTCCCATGGATCTGTCAGTTGATCGCCTAGATCGAGCGATATCACATCTATAGACTTTGTTCTATGGGACTATGAGATGCCAAAAGCATGTGGATAAGCCTGCAACGATTGAAGCATTGGAAGTCAACATTACTCGAGTAATTAGCCAGATACCAGCTACTCGAACTCGTATTTAAAAATTGAACCACCTCACACGCTGCTATGGTCAAAATTTATTAGAAATTGTTTACAAACAATAAATGGCAAAGTATGTTCTTTCGAGCGAAAATATAGATTCCCGATTTAATTATTTTTTTAATGTTTTTTCCTAGTTGCACAAAAAAAATATTTCATGTTCATCCCTGCAAAACTGAAAAATAATAATAATAAATAAAACATAAAAAGCGATATAGGCTTATCACCCTAGGTACATACAAAAATATTTTGACAGGAGAAGTGGCTGTAACATCTGTGGATATCTTTAAATCATTTGTTAAGAACTTTGATAAATCAGTATCACGAATCCATTACAATACGTTAACTTAAATGCAATTAAAAGTAGAGTAAAACTACAATTCTAACGGTGTCATATAGTTACTTAAATAACCTAAAGATATAAAACCGCTTTCCAATGATCACCTCTTTTAAATGACATTCACATTGATGACGTCACTCACCATTTTGTGGAAACCGGAAGTCTCCATCTTGGATTTTAAATGACATCCATATTGATAATGACTCACAATTTTGTGGTAACCAGAACGCCACCTTGAATTTTGAAATGGCGGTTAGCATCAATTTTCGATGTTTACTGACCACCCTATTTCAAATGACATCCATATTGATGATACTCACTATTTTGGGATAACCGGAAGTCGCCACCTTGGATTTCAAATTTGTGCTAATCGCCAATTTTTGGTGTCTGCTGACCACTCCCTTTCAAATGATACCCATATCGATGGTGGTTCTTACCACTTTGTGGTAACCGGAAGTTACCATTTTGGATTTCAAAATAGCGCTAATCGTCAATTTTCGGTGTCTGCTGACCACCCCTTTTCAAATGACACCCATATTGATGATAGTTCTCCCTATTTTGTGGTAACCGGAAGTCGCCATCTGCTAACCTATACGGATACTATATCTCATGATTTCTAAGGCATCGAAACATTGACCAAAATTTCATTATCCACAAGTCCGAATAAGAAATATCTGATTCTTTTCTTAGCGCAAAAGTGGGTTAATATTCTATATCAGTCTTGCCCTGAAAATTTTGTCGAACCACTTTTGCGCTAATTAATAATATTTTACCCCACTTTTGCTCTGAGCAAAATTTTAACCCACTCTTGCTCTCAGCCTCTCAAATAATCCAGAGAAAACTCTTGTTTTGTCCAACGCAAAAATTTACTTTACATGAAAATTTACTTACTACGCAGTCACTAAAGAGTTTATTGCCCATATAACGATATAGAATAAAATTTGATTCCTGAACCATCGAATGTGGAATTTTAATATGTTTACTGGCTCTTTTTAATAAAGTTCACTATTTGTTGCACCTGTTTTGTTTAATACTGCACGACAACTGTTTTTGCGCCTACTAAAAATTGGAAAGTTTTCAAAATTGATTAAAAAACGTGTTTAATCCACCTAACAGTGTGATGAGACATTTCTTATAACTCTTATCACTCTTCGGATATTATATCGTTTGAGAACATTTAGAACTTTATGCTTCGCGATGTTTTTGATAACACATACTACATGGGATAGTGGCAGGACTCAGAGAATCGCTCAAATCAGCATAGGACAACATCAGTGCTAGAAATCTCAAACCAAATCAATGGGAAAGCGAAAAAATGGCCCATAAAATAGACATACCAACGAAATGATGTTAATGCTCTGTTAATAAAATATCTATATTGTGGTGGAAAAACTGAATTTTCCTAAAGGGGTTATATATTGTACTGAGCCAAAAAAATCGATTTTTTTTAATCGATTTGAAGTTTATACTTTACTCAAATTTCCAACACGACTGAGAAATCAACGCTTTTTCTTGAAAAGGGTGATACTAGCAGCGATACCATTCAAAGAAAATCAACAGTGAATATTTCCAGACTTTTATTTCCTATTTAAGAACTATTCTGTTTTTTATATCCTAGATTGCATGATTCAGTGATCGAAACCCAAAACTTCATAAAGTATTTGAAATTATTAAATTAAAATTTGTTTTTGCTATTGAAATTTACAAAATGATAGTATCGCCCCTTTGGCGATTGTTTACTTTTTCGGTCCCACCTATCAGCATTGAAGTATCGTTCTTACGTTTTTTTTACAATAACTACCGTTCTACACCACCGATTTCGTCCGGGTTTTTTTCAATAGCGATCATTGTTACTATTTACAGCTGGTATCAGCTTGATAATCCTCAAAAAAAAAATACGAAAATGACAGTTTCGCTTCTAAACTGCTAGCAAAAAAAGTATCGCCCTGTTTGTTTGCATGGAGCGTGGAGGGCGAAACTTTAAATAAACAAACAAAAATACAGTTTCGCCCGTTGTATTTTTTGCTGTAGTTTAAGAGAGCAATATCGTAGAATCCAAATTTTTAGGTTAATTTGTTGCGTTTCAAAGCCCTCATTCGCATGTATGAAAAAAGCCCTATGTTTACATTTGTAAGTATCGCCCTTTTCACAAAAAAGCGTTGAAATGAAATCGCAGCTCCTGATATCACGCTATCTCTGAAGTGCACGCGTGCATAGTTCCAAATTTTACTTCGACATCGACTTTTTCTAAAGGTGACTTCCCAGTAGCATCCTTGATTTGAATTATTATCGCTAATCCTAATGCCAAAGAACAAATAAAAACCTCTCGAAAACTAACCGTTTGGGAAAATCATCATCATTACTGGAATTTTCATTTTCACGAAACTTTTCGATAGCCTTCCATCACTTGCGTTAATGCACTGGGTGCACAGTGCTCCGAAAATCTAGCGAAATCGTCTTAGGGCACCAGCGGGTCTAATTCAGAGCTATCTGCGCGGCGAGTTAAATCTGTAAAGAACACTAAAAATTATTTTCTATTCCATAATTTTCAGTTCAGCAATTCGAGAGATCGTGCTCACCGCAAGCCATGAAAAATAGACTACGTTGTGAAGCGATGGTCACTATTTATTAAAAAATCACGGTTGAATAAAAAAAATTATACTATTAAAAAATTTCAAATAGTTAATAATTTTCACAAACTTATTAAGAAAAATTGTTTAATAATCTTTCGTAATATTGTGTAAGAAAAAAGCTGAAAATTTCAGTATTTTCTCTATCTGTAACATATTAACCCTTAAGTATACCAATTAATTGGTATACGAATTGGAATAGGTTCGCCAAATTTTGGAAGAAGTCTATAAAAAAAATCCCTTGAAAATTACCTAAAAATTGTTGTAGTTCGATACAATAAAAAATCCCCAAAAATGAAATGTACCTATTAATGTGAAACACAGTGAATAATACATACAATAAATACCTATTTTTATCAGTCTCATGGTGTATTTTAGGCTGACAAAATGGGGACATTGACTAAATCGAGCAATTTTTTTTCTTTATAATAAACTGAAGCTGTTAAAATATTCTTCCCGTCCCTTGATGTAGTCTGATAACTATTTCTGATTATAATGAACTTTTTATTTTTGCATATTTCCATCTTCATGATAAGGAAAACATGCTCAAGAAAGGATTTACTCGAATTCAGTCTTGTTCGTCTGCTAGAGCCCATCAAACATATGTTCATATTTGGCTGATAAAATCAGGGTTTCAATGTATTATAATAGATATTCAGCATTCGAAGAAGTTTCTCGTGAACGAGTGTAGAAGGACTTTGTTTCTACTTACTTGAAGTCAGCGGCGTAGCCCGAAATTCGGTTTGGTGGGGGTTTGGTGAAAATCGATCATACTGTCCAAACGGCATAATTCCGAAACCGTAATTTTTGAAGTTTTAAAATTATGCAGAATTAATTTTTCAGAAAATAGTAACAGAGTTCGTGTCTAGCGAATTTGTTGAGAATTTATTGTAGTCATGAATATTAACCTGAGAAAAATCACCATAAATACTTCTTGGACGATATACCGTCAAAATTATTTTATCAAATGATGCGCTGTTTAACGTTTGTAAAACTCATCGAAGATACTAAACCTCCGAAGTTGGCGGTTTCAAAATGATGCTATCTTGACCTTAAATTACTGATTTTAAACATTTGACCTATACATATAATTGGTCATACAACAAAAATCAAATGCTCATCAAAATCGATCAGAACCTGCTAGAATCGAATGGAAATCGTTATTTTTCATAAATTTCTCTCTACATTCGGAAAGTGTTATCCTCGTTATTAATCATATTACGTTTTCGTCTCAACTCGACGCATTCCCAAAAAAACCTGTCTTAATCCATCTAGTGGTGCAATTGTGCTTGTCTCATTTGTCCAGACTACGATTCCATGGCTGGTTATGTTCAATGCAATGGTGGAAATGAATATTACATGTTCAGTACGATTTGCACATACATACAATGGATCGACAGCCACGATCTTGAGAAACTATGTGATACTGAAACATCGCTTGAAACCAGCGGCGGATCATGAAGAAAGATCCGGGAGGTCCAGGTCCCGCCGAAAATTTTCAACTTGTTAAGAAATTTTAAACTAGTTTTAATTTTAAAGTAGCAACCCCTCGCTGCATACTCCCTCCGGGCCGGTATGATTGACGATTTTTAGAGTGATTGCATAACCTTTCTGTATGAGAAAGGCAAAAATGTACCAAAGTCCAAAGATGTCAATTTTTGTCAAACATCTCAATGTTTCATGCATTTTAAAGTCATTTGGCATCAAAAATACAAATTTGATTTTGAAAATTTTTCATTTCAGTTTATATGGGAATTTGATGTGTGATTGCACTCTTCAACTCGTAACTCCGGAACCGGAAGCCCAATCAATAAAAAAAATCAATAGCAGCCGATGGGAAGGTTGTACCTTTCATTTGAGACTAACTTTGTGCAAATCGGTCCAGCCATCTCTGAGAAACAGAGGTCACATTTTTTCCACATACACACATACATACACACACAGACATTTTCCGATCTCGACGAACTCAGTCGATTGGCATATGACACTCGGCCCTCCGGGTCGGGATTAGATTGACGAATTTTAGAGTGAATGAGAAAGGCAAGAACATTTTTAGCAAATGTTGAAAGTTATGCATTTTGTTGGTAAGCAGTTCTATGTTTCATAGACATTAAATCAATTTTAACTTATCTTCCTATTAAATAAAGACCCTTATTACAGTACATCTCTACAAAAGCGAGATCAATTTGAAAATAAATCTGAGGACTATGATTGATTACAGAACTCTGCAATTTTCTATTGGAATGTTTTCAGGCAGGAATTTGATATTGATGCTATTAGACAACTGTGAAATCAAGACCAATAGATCAGTTACATATCAGGACCCCATTTCGACAATTTATCAAAAGTCCTCATGATGTTTACAACAACAGGTTATCAATCTACGGATCAGATAATTGTTATTGTAATATTGAATTAAATCAGTCTGCATCAATAAATTTTCAACTTTAATCCAATATTTTTTTGGGTGTGGTGGGGGGGTGGGGGGCGTTGTATGGTGTTAAACCCCAAAACCTTCTCTGGGCTACGCCGTTGCTTGGAGTTATTTATTTCGCTTTTCATTTTCCGATATGTTTCAGATCGATCCGATGGTCATTAGTTAGAAAAATTGCAGTCAGAAGGTTCGCACAAATGAACATTTTTGCACTGATAAGTTATCAAGTTCCTTCCAGACAACTTGGAAGTGTTCGGTGATTATTTCTAGCGGTTGTAGACAGAAAAATGAAATACAAAATTCGATTTGTCGTAATAATGTTTGGCTTATTTCAATGGATTATTTCTATATTGAACAATAAATAGGCGACAAAGAGTAATCCACAAACAACAAGCCATAACTTTTAAAGTATTCAAAATAGATATTTGAAGTCTTCAGTAAAGTTATTCGCAAAAGTAAGAGCTACAAATTTGTAGAAGGCATCATTTCGATATAATCACTTCCAAGAAAATTTGTGAAAATATCTCACTCATAGGGGGATTAATCAGCAAAAGCACAATACCAAAAGAAAGGGCATATTTCCTCCATTAAATTCTCAGAAGATACTATTGACCTAAAATAAGCCGTTTTGGCGTTAATAATAGATTACATGTTTTTGGTCATATTTCTGGCAATGGGAAATGATAAAAATCTTTCATCCGCATTTAATGTTAAATATCTCTTTTGATAATTGTCCGATTTCAACAATCTATAGCTTGTTCGAAAGGTATTCGTTAAAGCTGTCTAAAAACGTATAACGTTGTTAATCTATATTGTCAATTTCGGCAGATAATTCTAAAAAACTGCAAAAAATGCCATTTTTACGCATTCAAACATTCATATCTTGGAAACTAAACATCAGAATCAAAAACAAATTAATAGCGTTCATACTGTTTTTTAGTTCTTTCATTTAAAATTGGTTTGGATAAGATCGGTTCAGCCATTGCTGAGAAACACGAATGAGCATTTGTCCGTTACATACACACACACAGACACACACACACAGACATTGTCCCAAATCGTCGAGCTGAGTCGATTGGTATATAAGACTCGGCCCTCCGGGCCTCGGAAAAAATCTTGAAAGTTTGAGCGAATTCTATACATTTCTTTTATAAGAAATGTAAAAAACATCCCAAACGGTTTTCCTTTTTGATTTCGGTGACAATTTACGGAACAAGTTAGAAACGCAAGACTTCAGGTTTTTTTTACTTCATTGCGGTTATTTCTGACAATTCCCGCCCGTCTTTTTCACAAAACTAGGCAATAAACAGTTGAAAGAAAATTCAGTAAGTAAATTAGCTAAAAATTGTTATTTTTGGATGAGAAAGGTTGACCTTCAGAATGTACAGTTGAAATAAATCATCGACAGTAAACAATTTTTTTTTGCAATTCGCTGAAACTCGGAAATGTTTCCAGTGTCTTGTGCGATTGGTCCCGGTTATAAATTCAGTTAAAAGTAAACGCTTAAATGTGTTCCTGCTTATATTTTCAGAATCCGATTGAGATATTATCACATGAAACATTTGTATTAGGAGCACTCTGCTGTACTTTATTGTGGTACTAAATCTCTATTGGAATAACAGTAAGTGCTGGAGACTGTTGTAACCAACAATCATAACATAAATCCAAATTTTCTAAATATTCAAATGATCGGCGTCGAATTCGCTTGGACGCTACAAGGACACACGCAAGCACAGAACTACCATCCTCTTCCTTTCAAAACACATCCCCTCTAAACCATACATCAAACTCAGCTGGCCACACAAGCGGATGGAACCATAAAAAGCGTTCCCGTATGGCGCAGCCTGCAGCCAATCGCCAGAGAAGCACTGAATAAACATTTCATTTAAATGAAAATTTGCACACAGCTCGTTCACACTCGCGATACATGCTTACATCCCAGCAAGTGTGTCTCCAAAGCTCCTTGGCCTAAGAAATCCAATGCATTCCATCTTCGTTCCATATTCAGAGCGAAGACCGGCTTGGGAGTGCTCGTTGAAAAGAAGAACTTTCATCTATGCTGGTTGCCTGCCTGCTGCGGAAGCCCCTCCAATGGACGCGACCACAGCAATGCACCATCGGAGTGGATGGTTGGAATATCGCAAAACGAAACCTCTCAAGGTCTTCGCTGGCATACTTACCGGGAATTCCTTCCGGATTATGCCATTGAAGGTATCCTCTTAGCACCGGTACGGAACGAGTTTGATGCAATGAAAAGTGTCTGCTACTGCTGCTGCTGCCGCAGCGAAAAGGATCCGTTCGGTTCACGATGATTGGTACAAGCCAACCCCGTACGCGGCAGCTGCTCTCAACACAAAATGAACTCATTTCCCATGGGAAAAGTGCTAACTAAGCCGCCGCCCAAGTATCATTAATTTCATTGGTTGCTGTTGGCGTGGCGTTAATCGCGATAAGACTCCCCACCTGTCACGCGCACCGGTTTAACACTAGGCTTGTCACTCCCCGTTACCCACGTATACCATCATTTATCATCAACCATTAATCGACAAATGACCGTTACGTAAGAAATCGATAGTGCGCCCCCTCTTGAGCCCCGACGTTCGCATGGATCACGCTCTCATCTGGTTCCATTACCGAACGGCACCGAAACGGTCGTTTAGGGGGCGGTAGCGAAAATGACACTACAGCCAATCCATTTGCCGCCACTGCCGCCCATCACCTCCCACTAAGAAGGGGAGACCCTGTACAGGTCGACCTTTTTCATGGTCTTCCTTCGCTCCATATGCAATCGTCTGGAATAGAACGAACCATACAGCAGACGACGGGACATTGATATCGGAACGAACGGGTGTACGACAAGGATAATGGCCACTGAACTGAAGATAGGTTCCTAATGTGCACGTTGGCTACTACCTATTACTGCACATTTCACCGATCAATCTTCGACGACATTGTTCCTGGTGAGAGGTGCAGGGTTTTTTTTCTGTGTACGAAAGTGTGCAGTTTTTGTCATCATACCAGATCCGGGCGGCGGTACTGGACTTCACCAAGTGAATGAATGCGTGATCCGTGATTCGGTTCATGGGAAAACCATCATCTGCTACTGCTGCTGCTGTTGTTGCTAGGATACTTCGATTACAGTTTGTTCGTGTTTCATGTCCGATTTTAGCTCGTTGCTGGTGGGATCATTTCGTTTCACTCTCACTCTTTGGAGCGTAGGGAAGGGTTTGGAAAGCTTTTTGCCGGTATCGATAGCGCTCCTGCTACTCGAGTATGACTGAGTGGCAAATGAAGGACACTCGTTTGTTCGCTTTTCTTGCGTCCACTTTGATTTGTTCCATTTGTGTTGAAGTTTTTTAAGCCGTGCTTGAGTTGGACTAGTGATGACCCTACTTTTGAGTGGTTGCTGCCTCTATTTTCTTAAACTTGTTTTTCAGGATTATCGGTTGTAATCACTTAAATCGAAGAACATATGTCATGAACATTTGCATAGTTATCCTGGCAAAAGATTTTCTAGTAAGAGGTTATGAAATTCGTTAAATATTTGAAGTTAAGTTTTCAAGATATGGATAATTAAATATTTAAAAAGCTTTGATTTAAATTGGGTATTGAATTTGCGTTCCGACTCCGTCTCATCAGAATCCGATATTACCTTGGTGACAGGACAAAGCTAGCGCCGGATTTACGCTAGCTCCAAAAAACGAAAACGCTATTTGTATTTCGAGCAAATGCCTAGTCCTGCGTGATGTCCAACAAGAAAACAAGTCCTGATTAAGCTGATGAGAATTAATGGAGTTAAAATTTTTATTTACGCCATTAAGAATAACATTGTTTAAAATCATCTTTGCGCGTGAAGAGCACAAAACCTTTAACTAAATTGGTTATGGAATTTGCGCTTTGACTGCGGAATTTGCGCCTCATCAGAATCCAACACTAACTTAGTGACAGGATTCTGTTGAGACGAAGTCGAAACCGAAATTCCATAACAAATTTAATTAGAGGTTTTGTGATCTTCATGCACAAAGACAATTTTGTTTTTAAGGAGGTCCTCTTATATAATTGTGACAAAAAGTACCTAATGTTTAATCATTTTTTTTTTTTGAAGCAGTAAAATGACTTAGACATGTGCGCCTTTCTGCAAAATGTTTATTAAGGTTTCTTCTACAAAATATAAAGTTTTCGAGTGAAGGGCGTCAAAAATGGCGTCCAAAACCTCCTTAATGGAGAAAAAAAGTTTTTACCAAAATTGATGTGATGACAGATTCAGACAACCTTGCCCGTCGTACTTAACCAAAATTTCAAAATTTTATTGAAAACAATTCCTGCAAGAGTAGTTTTGTATAATTTATTACACCTGTTAAATTTAGCTATGTCAATTGGCAATTCGTATTCGACAGTTTACACGACGTCACCCGCGTTTCTGGTTGATACGGTCAAAGTTGTGTCTAAGGGTGTCAATCAAGATTCTCTGACGCGTTCTTGAATTCACATAATTAGCTAGGACGATATGCACGCCGGTAGAGATGTTTCGACATCTCGAATGGAGTTCACGAAACGACTCCACTTCTACAAATCCGCTAATGGATTGAACAGAACACACAATATTTCATGATCAATTCCTTAAGATCGTGAATGTTTTTTCATAAAGGAATCCAGATCATGAAGCGACCAAGCCCGGGGACAATCTGACAGAAAATGCTTGCTTCATATATGTACCACTGATTTAATAATGGCGTTAGTATACCGTTATTATATGAGTGCCATTGTTGTTCATTAGAGTGACAGGAAAAAATGACCCCTATCGGCCCACCCCCGAGTCGATTTCTTGTCCCACCAGGAGTACTTGTTCCTAATTTGAAGCAAATCGGACAAGGCTAGCTACCGAACCAAGGTGCCTGAAATTTGTATGAGATTTTTCGACGATTTACATGGAGAAAAGCCACTAGCTCACATTTTCGCCGCTAGGTGGCACTGTTCGCATCTTTATATCACTGTAAGTGAAAATAAGAAACTAACTTTTCAACGGAGAGAGATAGAAATTAGGTGTCTTCCACAAAGTTGTAGAACAGGTATTTTGCAATAATTCTCCCGAACATCTCGATATTCTATCTCTCTTTTATGAAAAGTTAGTGTTGGCGCCCTCTATGCGGTCACAGTTGGAACTAAAATTTTCCAACCAAAACATAACTCGTATTATGTGGTATAATTCTTCTGAACATACTATTAAGCTGAACCTAACGGTAATTTCACAAAAATGTATAGTTCGTGGGAATCGAGTACTGATATACAACCATGCACTGCTAAAATTTTAATAACTTCTTCTAACAAAGCCGGATTTACTAGCAGTCTTCGACAAAGTTGTAGACAATTAATTCTTATTTTCACTTACATTGATAATATGATGCATACAGTGCCACCTAGCGGCAAAAATACGACTTAGTGGGTTTTCTCCGTGTAAATTGTCGAAAAATCTCATACAAATTTCAGGCACGTTGGTTCGGTAGCTAGACTTGTTCGATTTGCTTCAAATTTGGTGCACTCCTGGTGGGACTAGGCATCGAATCAGGGGTGGGCCGATTGAGTTTTCAAAATTCATTATTTTTCTGGGCAGTCTATTGTTCATGAGAGGGTGTTGTGTATAGACGTAAACCGCGTCAAGAAATGGTTGGGTGTGATCTGTTCAAAACCCGAAGCCAACGCGAAATCGAAAATTCCAAATTCGAAAAATCGGAACCCGTAAGTTTAAAATTTCCAAAAACCCGGACCCAAATGGAACCCCATAAATTAATATTTGGAACCCGACACGAGAAGTTTATATTTCCAGAACCCGAACCCGACCCGAAACCGGTCGGGTTCGGGTCAAAAAACCCGAACCCGACCATCTCGACTTTACACGTTTTACCGGCAAGAGTCAACAGTAAATAAGATTATTTTGACTCGAGAGCAATTTTTAAAAAGGGCGTAAAAGTTTCTACATGTAGCATTTTCGAAAAAAAAGTTCGATTACTGTATTTTATACAACAAAACTATCTGAGATGAGTTACAGGAAATGAATACTTCTGTATGAAAAATTTATGCACTGAAAAAAATGTTGTGCCATTTTTAACAAAAAAAATTACATTAGAAAATTAAATTAAGAAACAATATTTTTATATTTTTTTATATTTTGTCAACAAAAACCAACAAACATTTTGAATATGATTGCATGATGAACAACTTAGGAAAGTTTTTCTAACAATAACCAGTGTTGCCAAATATGCTATATTTCCAATTTAAAACTTAAACTGTATTTTTCTTACAATTCGTGTATTTTAATTTTGAAAGTGTATATACCATTGTGTTTCTCAGATATTTTTACATAGAAAATTATCAAGATAACTTGAGCCAATCCCAAAAGAGAAATTTGAAACGAAAAACTCACAATTTCTCAGCAGGTTTCTCGCCATATCTCAGCAACCAAACAGAATGTAAAAATTTTGAAAACGCCGCTTTGTAGGAATTTTTCAGACAAATAATGTGACATATCTAACTCAGTTCACCCTAAAATGGCGTTTGACATAAGATAGCACAACAGTGACGAAGTGAGAATTGACAGGTGACATATTGGCGAGTAACGCATGACGAGTAATGAGTGACGAATGATAAGTGACGAGTGGTGAGAAACAAGTGACGAGTAACGAGTGACGAATGACGAATGACGAGTGACAAGTGACGAGTGACGAGTGACGAGTGGCGAGTGACGAGTGACGAATGACGAGTGACGAGTGACGAGTGACAAGTGACGAGTGACGAGTGACGAGTGACGAGTGACGAGTGACGAGCGACGAGTGACGAGTGACGAGTGACGAGTGACGAGTGACGAGTAACGAGTGACGAGTGACGAGTGACGAGTGACGAGTGACGAGTGACGAGTGACGAGTGACGAGTGACGAGTGACGAGTGACGAGTGACGAGTGACGAGTGACGAGTGACGAGTGACGAGTGACGAGTGACGAGTGACGAGTGACGAGTGACGAGTACGGGTGACGAGTGACGAGTGACGAGTGACGAGTGACGAGTGACGAGGGACGAGGGACGAGTGACGAGTGACGAGTGACGAGTGATAAGTGACAAGTGACGAGTGACGAGTGACAAGTGACAAGTAACAAGTGACAAGTGACAAGTGACGAGTGACAAGTGACGAGTGACAAGTGACGAGTGACGAGTAACGAGTGACGAGTGATGAGTGACAAGTGAAGAGCATCGAATGACGAGTGACAAAGTATGAGGGACGAGGGATGATTGATGAGTTTTATCAGAGCCCTTTTGGGTTGACTTATTAGAATGTCACAATTAATTCTCTTAAGCCAGGTGTCTTCTATATAATTCCACTACAATAATAATGCAAAACAATTACTTTTCACCATCAAAAACAGATACTAGTATTTCAACTATGACGTATAGTCTTTCCCCCAGAAGTAATACCGAGAGGTAGTTCCTGGGAGGAATAATGGCGGAGCCCAATGGAGTTTAGTCGGTATTAATGGCTGGTCACCATTCGAGTCCGACACGCCCCCAGTGCACCCCGTGTGGTAGATTGGACCCTACCAATAGCACGTGTACTGGGCTAGGACATAAAGGTCTTCTCCATTGTAAAAAAAAAGTGACGAGTGATGAGTGACGAGTGACTAGTGACAAGTGACAAGTGACAAGTGACAAGTGACTAGTGACAAGTGACAAGTGACGAGTGACGAGTGACGAGTAACGAGTGACGAGTGATAAGTGACAAGTGACAAGTGACGAGTGACGAGTGACGAGTGACGAGTGACGAGTGACAAGTGACAAGTGACGAGTAACGAGGGACGAGTGACGAGTGATGAGTGACAAGTGACGAGCATCGAATGACAAGTGACAATGTATGAGGGACGAGGGATGATTGATGAGTTTTATCAGAGCCCTTTTGGGTTGACTTATTAGAATGTCACAATTAATTCTCTTAAGCCAGGTGTCTTCTATATAATTCCACTACAATAATAATGCAAAACAATTACTTTTCACCATCAAAAACAGATACTAGTATTTCAACTATGACGTATAATCTTCTTCACTATTCATATCAGTTACTTCATATCAGAGACTTATATGAACACTGAAGAAGACTATACGTCATCGTTGAACCACTAGTATCTGTTATTTGATGGTGAAAAGTAATTGTTTTTCTTTAATTCTATAGTGGAATTAAACGGAAGATATCTTTCTTAAGCAGACCTCCCTCGCGTCACTTTCCAGCCACTTCACTGATGGAAAGGATGTTCGGATTATCACTTTAGCTGAAGCAACTTTTAAGTGATCATCGTCACCAAAGCGACTCTCAGAATCGCAATTTGCTGGTACCTCACGCAAATCATTTTATGAGAATGAATACCATTTGAAAGGGTCATCAGATGCTGAAGATTGTTGTTTGATGCAATTTGAAATCGAATATGCCGGCTTTCGATTACCATAAAACAGTGAAAATCATCATCAATCTTGGTGTCGATTGGTAGAAAATGGTTGGTAGATGAAGGAAATTGACAATTAACGCCATTTAAAAATTCAAGATGGCGGCTAGCTCTCTATAATATTTCCGTAAAATGCTACTTATAGTATATTTTAAAAGAGCGCTTCAGATTCTTCAGTTGCAGTTCGTACGCAGGACATGGTAACAGATCAGGTGGATTCTTTCCACAACAAGCACACTTTTCAGCATTTCCAATGCAAGAATCAATCTTTTTCTTTGCACTTGATGCATCAAGAGCTTTTGGTCCACTCGTTTGCGTTTAGTGCAGTGCAAGATGCGTGGTACACGCAGTGGAACAGGCAGAGACGAACCTCGTCGAACGAGACGTAGTTAGGCATAACGGTTCCATCCGTCGTTTCCAAAGTCACCCGATACAAATTTGAAGGGACATCAACATTTTGTTCTATCCTGTGCGATTTCAGTTTAAAATTAACACTCACGGGGGTCCTTTAAACAGCAAAATCGAATGGGTGAATACGCCGTCTATTTCCACTTTGTGAGCGGGTATGTATACGCGGTAGCCCTTCGAAAAAGTCTTACCGCCAGTAACATCAAAAACGTAAAGAAAACGAAAGAAGAAACAGAAATTAAGGGAGATATAATTGATTGAAAAATAAGTTAGAGGGTAGTAAAGCAAAAATGTTGTACCTATCTTCACTCGTTATATGGCTGGAAGGTACTGATTTTCTAAGCAACTGGCACGAAGAATGTGAAAAACTTATATGAGCAACAGGTCACAAAGCATCTTTGTTTCACTCGCATTTGTAAAAAGAAGGGTAGCAAAAATCTGTGACATAACAGGAATGTCGTGACTGCACTTGAATTGGTAATTCAAATCTATTAATATACTTCGTAAAGGGTGAATTATTGCAACACTTTCAAAATTGCCTAACTTTTTTCGTTTAATTGGCCGAATTAAATTAACTTTTACCCAGATTCTCTTTAGAGTGTATTATTTACATTTGCTAAGTTTTTCAGTTGTCAGTGAGAATCCGGTCCAGATTGAAGAAAATCAGCAATCCAACAACCATAGACGGCGCTGGTGGTTGAGTGGTAAACGTGACCACCACTCATCCCAGTGGATCTAGGTTCAATCCCAGCCGAGGTAATTGAGATTTTCTGAGGTGAAAAAACCTGTGGTCTCGTCCTCCTTCGAAAGGGGGTAAAGCCATTGTATTGATGGACCGATATATAAGGTTCAGATGGTGGATTCATCTTTCTGACGTCAGTGAGTGACTGGTACTCAGTGCGGACAGTGGCCAACGAAAAAAAAAAAAAAACAAAAAAGGCAAAGGAGTGGAAAACTGAGACTTCGACAAGGGTGCCAGAAGACAACGCTACGGGTCTGGTAATTCGCCTCCTTGGTCCCAGCTAGAAAAATGTCCAACCTTATGTGCGGAGATGGTAATCGAGCTACGTCCAGGGCTATTCCCGCCCCTGTATGTCCGTTTTCCTACTCTACCAGTGTACTCGAAAGCGAAAAACTTATCCTTCTGCCTGACATATCTGTACGTAGAAACCTTGGAACACCGACACAGATATCCTGTACATATGACGTTGAGAAAAACAATGCAGAGCTCATCGAAAACCAAAAAACACGGTTATTGGCACCGGTTCGTTGACGAACATAAATTAGTATTCCCTAGGATACTGCCCAACGGACACATTTCCAAATGAGTATCAACGAAAGCGTAAAAAATCGTGTACTCCGAACGAAATACCGTTTGCAATGTTGGATTTCTTCTTGGACAACAATTACGCCACCAGGCCAAATTCAATGTTTTAAAACATCTGTTAGAAGAAGTGTTAAAACATCTGTTAGAAGAAGCTTGTTTAAATTACTAAATACAATCTTTTGAGGGTGAGCAATCGTCCCTCACGATTGAAAGCAATTGGACTTCATCGCTATCCCAAAACCACAAAAGCAACCTCCGATCACAACCTCTATTGGCCGATTGAAGATGCTACATTTTTCTTCCGCAAAGGTTATAGGACAAACGATTGTTTTGTCTTACTTTCAACCGAAAATCGAGTGGTCTATGCTTGCAGAGTGCCTTTGGTATTTTTACCTATGAAACAATTTTTGACCCAATGTCAAAATTGTTAAACAATTTCATGAATTATTTAGGATACATTTTTCACTTTGTCCACCAATTGAATTAACCACGCTCGTTTTGTGTTTCATAGCTTATTCTTCAATCATCCATCATAGTACCTGCCTCCTCAATGTCACTTATTCAAAATACAAGCACTTTCCAGACACACAAATATGTACGAAAAGAACAAAATTGCTCATATCTCACAAAAGTCATAGCCTGTAGCCCCGGAGGCCATCAAGCATACCGACCTTTGTTTATCCCCTCTGGTCCGAGGCTCGCTAGGGCTTCGTGGAAATTTTCACTGGCGCCCGCCACCGTACGTGGTCGGTTCCAATTTGGGCCAATTTTTGCATACATATCCTGCCTACCTGTTGGCGTTGCCGTCGTTGAACGCAGGTGTGTATGTGTGTGTGTGTGTTTACTTTTTTTGTTTCGTGTATGATTCCTTTGATTTTTTTTTATTTCGGACCGGTGCGGTCCGTGGTCGGTGACCGTTGGTCTCCACCACAAGCCAAAAGTGGCGGTGATGACTCCCTACCTGCATTTGCATAAATTTGTTTCCCAACCGGTTGAGTGCTATTTTCATGACCCACCCACCCCAGCGTGTACCGGAGAGTGGCTTTACTGGTCATTTTATTTTTCTGTTGGTCACTGTTGTTGAACAAGAAAGGGGACCATTGTTTTACCGCTGGAAAGGGGAAAGTAGCGAAGGTAATTCGGTGGTATATGCGCCGGGGTCAAAATTACCAGTTGCATGTTTCAGTTCCTCCGGGGTTGCCACGGAATGCGGTGAAATTGCAGGTTCCGATTGCATCGCGCGGTTGACTCGTAATGGATGTCGAATTTAACATTCATGGGATAATGTAATCTGCAGTTGTGGCCAATTTGCTACTTTATGATACGAATTTTGTGGGTTGCACAAATTCAGCTGGCTTTTGAGCTTAACTATAAAGCGAAGCGTGGGTTGTTATGAAACCGGTCGCATGTTTCAATTTGCTTCCTGAAATTATCCGAAGATCTCAATCGGTCTAAATGCAACCTAATCATATTTAGTCAAATCTACATGACCAAACCACATCACAGACAGACAGACCTTGCTTGCTCCTGTTTGAGCTGCAATTAAAACTAATTAAAGTGTCTTTGCAGTCTGGAATACCACCACACACCTACGGAGGCAAGCAAAGTACTGACTGTTGAATTGAATCTGATGCTCGAACTTTTGACCCCCCCCCCCCCCCCCCCGGATGTTGAATTTGATGCAGAAAGAGGCAACAACTTTTCTTTCCAGTCCGTTTGAAGAAAAGGGAACCTGCGTTGTACTCCGAAGCCTAAGACGAAGAAGCGGCTTCAAGCTGCTAGTACGGGTTTGTCTTGAAAGGTCAGATGAATGTAGAGATAAAGTTTTTCCCGACAAGGTAGGTTTCCCACGTACGGTGGAGGGGGCGGGTGCAACAGCTGACTCGAAAGGAAGGGACCGGAACCGGAACCAGCGAATGGAAACACCGGCAACAGATGGTCGTTTCGAATCAGCAGCAGTCTGCTGGCAGGGGTGAATGTGCTCGTGATGGCAGGTGCTGGTGGTGGGGTGTTTTGGGGTGATTGGAAGTCAATTTCAATTCGAAATAGGGCAGGTGGAAGAGGAATACTGAATGTTACTGGATCAAATTTGATTTCGATATGTATTCTATGATATTGATATAGATAGCATAGGCTAGTGCGGTAGGTCTTTGTGGTATCGAGTATTAAAGATGAGATTTCATCGAGTATATATTTCGTTGGAATAGCGGAAGTGCATATTACGCTTCGATGATCACTGAGAACGTATAAACAAACTAATTTGCTAGTACGCTTTTGGCAAGATAATTTTAATAGATCTTGATACAAGGTGGTCTGGCAGTCGACATTATGTAAACATTTAAATGCTACGAAGCTCAGCTCAGAACCATCAATGTTTATACTATAATCCGGGCGAAAATACATTTGTCAGCACCCTATTCAGTTCACTCCTGATTATCTTAGATTTACTTGACACAATTTCGTCTGTAGCTTTCAAAGTGTACGGCAGTGAACTAAAGCACCAAACAATACCCATCTTTTCAAAGAAAGTATGTCAAAAAAAAAAAAACAATTCCATGATTCTGACAAAAATTGGGATATCACTGTCATATCTTATACAAACAAACAATGGTCGACCACATGTGACTGCCTTGTGTATAGCAACTGTCCACTGATGTGAAATGAGGGATTTTATTAAGTCTTGTTAAATTTCGGCTACCTACTTGTCAATACCATTCTGAAAATATCCATATTGATTGGGTTATAGAGAATTTCTCTAAGCCGAAAGTCGCCATCTTGGATTTCAAAATAGGGTCAAAAATCAATTTCTGGCACTTGTCAATACCATTCCGAAAATACCCATATTGGGTTATAGCGAATTTCACTAACTCGGAAGACGCCATCTTGGTTTTCAACATGGCGTCAAACATCAATTTCTGTCACCTATTCGTAAAGTCCATTCCGAAAATTTTCATATTGTTGAGGTGCGGGCCATAAGGATTCTTCCAGACCCGTCTCTTCCATCTTTCCGAAAATCGTAGAATATTTTTTGCAAAACCCGTGTTAATTGGAAAATCTGTGTACAAAAATCGCGTTAATTCGAATATCCACGTAAAAAAACTTCGTAAAGACCGCGCTAAAAAACGTGTAAAAAACCTGAGTGAATTGAAATTTTGTATTTATTTCAAAACTTCTTCCAAGAATTTTTTGTCGTTTCATACTCCAATACTGACGACGACTTTTCATTTCAAAGTAAATGTAAAAAAAAAGAAAAAATACAACGCATAGATACATGGTGGAAAATGAACAAAGATGGAGAATTATATATTCCAAAAAAAGAATTTAAAATTTAAAAAAATCACGCAAAAAATATGAAAACAAAAACAAAACAAAGCAATGAGAAAAATAAAAAGAAAGAGTACAAAAGAAAACTAAAAATACAAAAAAAATGATAGCCCCTATGCGAAAAATTACAAAAATCAAATTTAAAAGACATTGATAATTCACAAAAGGACCAAAACGGTCGAAAGTCGAAACACAACATATGACTAAATTTATCTTACCTATGTGCACAGTTGGTATAAACGAAAATTTTATCCTTAAAGAAAAACTAAGAAATATAGAAAGAATAAATAAATAGTAATAGGACAATATGAAATGAATGCGGATAATTAAACTAAAAATGGATATAAAAAAAACAAAAACGAAATGGAAAATATACTAAAACGAATAAAGCAAAATATGAAATCATAAAAGAAAGGAAAAATGAAAAAAATTAAAATTTTAAAAAGGGATATCGAAACTAAAAACCTAAAATTTTGAAAGAATTTAAAAAACGAATATAGAAATTGAAAATTAAAACGTGATTTTGAATAACGTTAAAAGCATTAACATGTTAAAACAACTTAAAAGTAGGTTTTGTGCCTTTATGCACAAATGGTTTTAACCAAATTACATAGGTAAATTGATTGAATACAAGTTTAGGTACAAGTTTGCGTTCCAGAATACGTACAAGTTTTTGTACCGATCTATATACAAATTTGGCTACTAGTTTAGGTACAAGTTTGCATCCAAGATTACGTATAAGTTTCCGTTCAACTACACGTACAAGTTTTAGTATTACCTCATCTAAAATGCCGGGAACAAGCTTGCGTTCAAGTTTACGGACAAGTTTGCGTTCAAAGTTGCGTAGAGGTTTCAGTACCGGTTTATATACAAATTCGTGCAAGTTTGCATGCAAGTTTACGTACAAACTGTAATACTAGCTGGAGACATGTTTACCTACAAGTTTGCATTCAAGTTTACGTACAAGTTTGCGTACAAGCTTTCGTTTGACGTTTATGCTAAAGGTTGAATACAAATTTACGTACAAGCTTGTGTTCCAATTTAAGCACAATTTTTTTTAGTCATCCATATACATATTTTGTACAAGTTTGCATCCAAGGTTACGTACAGGTTTCCGTTCAATTACACATACAAGTTTTAGTATTAGCTCATATACAAATTTGGATACAAGTTTACGTACAAGTTTGCATTCAAGATTGAGTACAACTTTGCGTTCAAGTTTTCGTTTGACGTTTATGCTAGTTTGAATACAGATTTACGTACAAGTTTGCGTTCAAGTTTACGTGCAAGTTTTTGTGCTGATCCATATACAAATTTGGTACAAGTTACGAGCAAGCTTCCGTTCAATTACACGTACAAGTTTTAGTATTAGCTCATCTACAAATTTGGGAACTAGTTTGCGTTCAAGTTTACGTACAACTTTGCGTTCAAAGTTGCGTATAAGTTTCAATACCGGTTCATATACAAATTCGTGAACAAATTTGCCAAAAAGTTTGCATAGAAACGAGCTCGTGCACAAATTTGTATACAAGTTTACGCACAAGTTTGCATTCAAGTTTACGTGCAAGTTTGCGCTCAAATTCACGTTCAATTTTTTTTCTAGTTTATATACGAATTCGTGTACACGTTTGCACTCAAATTTACGTAAAAGTTTTAGTACTAGCTCAGGTACAAATTTGGGTACAAATTTCCGTACAAGTTAGCTTTACAGTTTACGTACAGGTTTGAGATTACGGGTTTTCGTAATAGTTCATATACAAATACGTGTACACATTTGCATTCAAGTTTACATAAAAGTTTTGGTACTAGTTTATGTTCAAATTTGAGAATAAGTTTACGTACAAGTTTGTATTCCAGTTTACGTACAATATTGCATTCAAATTTGCGTTAAAATATGCATTCAAATTCACGTACAGGTTATAGTTCATATATGAATTCGTGAACAAAATTGCGAACAAATTTGCATTCAAATTTACTTACAAGTTGTAGTTTTATGTACAAGTTTGCACTCAAATTCATGCTCAAATTTTTAATTTAGTTACGAATTACACGTTTGCACTTAAATTTGCGAAAAAAAAATTAGTACTACACAATTACATTCGACGTAAACAACATTGCGACGTATTTTGCTGTTTCATAATGGAATTTTTCATGTTTTGACATGTGAAATAAAATATTGTGCTTCTTTTGATGTAGAACTCGGTTTATTGGAGATGGAGAATCTTGAAGAAAGCGCATTTTTACATGTCCTTGAATGTAAATTTAAGTGAATTGTGACGCTCCTTTAATGTGCATTTTGCGAGACGTAAATATTTTGAAGTGTGTAGTTCAGGTACAAATTTGGGTACAAGTTTACGTACAAGTTTGCATTCCAGTTAACGTATAATCACAGACTAACAGACGTAACACTATGAGGGAATTCCCTAAAAAAACATCGATCCAACAATTTTCCCAGAACACTAGCTCCACCTTTTATTCACAGTCCCAAACACTCATTTACTGGTTTGGGAACAATTTTTCACTAGTGGTCTATCCCCCATATGCTTGTTCATATGTCAGTGGCGCCATAATTTCAAATGTGGCCACAGTCCCAACTACAAATATATTTAAAATGACCGTTAAAGTGGGTTAAACTTTGTTTTTGAGTGTTATGTCTGTTAGTCTGTGGTATAATTGCGCGTTCAAGTTTACGTAGAAGATGTACAACGAGCTCATTTGCGAGTTTGTGTACAAGCTTGCATTTAAGTTGACGTGCAAGTTTACGTTTAGAGTCTATCCATAAATGACGTAGCATTATGTGTGATGACAGGGGGTAGGGGGTCATGTCATGCTACGTAGCTTTTTTAAAGGAGAATAGGAGTTGACCTGATGTCATGAGAATCTTACCCGTTTCATCTAACTAACGTTGTTTTAACTTTTTAGGGGATAAGGGGGGGGGGGGGGGGTAACCATACCATCAAAATGCTACGATGAGGGAGGGGGATGTTAAATATAACTCAAAAATGCTACGTCATTTATGAATGCCGTACAGGTTTTAATAATAGTTCATAAAAAAATCGTGTACACGTTTGCATTCGTACAAATTTTATTAGTAGCTCATGTACAAATTTGGGTAAAAGTTTACGTGCAAGTTTGCATTCAAGTTCACGCACAAGCTTTAGTACTAGCTTATGTACACATTTAGTTACAAGTTTGCGTTCAAGTTTACGTACCAGTTGTAGTACTAGCTCATGTGCTAATTTGAGTACAAGTTTATGTACAAGCTTTCATTCAAGTTTACGAACAAGTTTGTATTCAAGATTACGTACAAGTTTGCATTTAAGTTTAAGTACAAGTTCTAATACTAGTTCATGTACAAATTCGTGTATAAGGTTTAATCCAATATTACGTACAAAATTGCATTCATGTTTATGTACAAGTTTGCACTCAAGTTTAGGTACAAGTTCTAATAGAAGTTCATGTACAAAATCGTGTGCAAACTAGTGTGCACATTTAGTTACAAATTTGTATTCATGTTTATGTACAAGTTTACATTCAAGTTTACGTACAAGTTTGTATTCAAGATTATGAACAAGTTTGCACGGTCTTTGCAAAAAAAAATTGAATTTGAATGCAAAAGACTTTCGGAAAGATGGCAAAGACGGGTCTGCACAGTATTTTAAAACGTCGTTTTCGTGCTCAAAATTAATAGCGTCTAAACCGTTAACTTTAGAAGCATAGTTTGTTCGGAGAAGTTGTTGCCCTTATGATTGCCTTAAAAAAATGTAATGAGTAAATGAAAATTTAAACGTGATTTTGGAAAATGTTAAAAGCGTTAAAACAGCTTAAAAGTAGGTTTTATACCCTTATGCACAAATTGTCTTTACCAAATGCCTTAGGTAAATTGTTTGTATACATGATTATGTACGAAGTAGGGCAATGCAAAAAAAAAATTTAATTCTCAAAGGCCCCCCTCTCATATTGTGACAAATGTCAAAGCAAGCTCAGATGCCAAATTTCACATCATTTGGACAAACTTAGACCCCCGCCCACTTCGCTTGAAATTTTTTGAAATTAGTACTATGGGAAAATATGGAGGAAAAATTCATTAAATGCTATAACTTTTGAAGTAGCAATCAGAAAACTACAATTTATGCCTCTTTTGAAAGGAAATAATCATGGTATTTTAATTGAGATATTTTTGTTTCTAGTAAAATACGGGAAAGTGCGCTACTGGGTCATTTTGGCCCCAAAATCCTCTATTTTTAATGATTTTTTTGCTCCGTTATGCAAATCATACATATTTTGTAGTTTTTCTAATGTAACAAATCTCAAAAATCGATCGGAGCCTTTTTGATCTTTGTCCGAATACGAGAAGTTGGGGTTAAATGACCTTTTATCATTCATATTAATCTTCATCATTTTCTCGTGAATATATCTCTATTATTCTTAACTCAATTTTAATAAACCTTGTTGAACGTGGAAATTCCTTAGGATTATTACCAAAAATAGATTAGTTACCGGTTAAATTCAAAAACATCAAATTATCTGACATATAGGGTCGATTTCACATTTTTATCATAAAATCGCACAAATTAACTCCATTTAACATTAAAACATTAGAATACAAAATATGTACGATTTGCATCACGGAGCAGAAAAATCATTAAAAATATGGGATTTTGGGTCTAAAATGACCCAGTACCCCACTTTCCCGTACTTTACTAGAAACAAAAATATCTCAATTAAAATACTATGATTATTGCCTTTCAAAAGAGGCATAAATTGTAATTTTCTGATTGATACTTCAAAAGTTATAGCATTTAATGAATTTTTCCTCCATATTTTCTCATAGTACCAATTTCAAAAAATTTCAAGCGAAGTGGGCGGGGGTCTAAAATTGTCCAAATGATGTTGTTGTTGATTTGTCACAATATGAGAGGGGGGGCCTTTGAGAACTCAAAACTTTTTCAATGCCCTAGTACGAAGTTTTAGTATTAGCGTATCTACAAACTTGGGAACAAGTATGCGTTCAAGTTCTTATACAGATCCATGAACCAAATTTGCTTACAAGTTTGCATTCAAGTTTACGTACAAATTTTAGTACTAGCACATGAACAAATTTGAGTACAACTTTAAGTACAAGCTTACGTTCAAATTTGCGTAAAAGTTATAGTACCAGCTCATATACAAATTTGGATACAAGTTTACATACAAGTTTGCTTTCAAGTTCACGAATAAGTTTGTACTCAAATTCACGGTCAAGTTTTCAATCTAGCTCATATACGAATTTGTGTACAAATTTGCATTGAAGTTTACTTACAAGTTTTAGTATTAGCTTAGGAACAAATATGTATAAAAGTTTACGTACAAGCTAGCATTAAAGTTTACGTATATGTTTGAGTTTACAGGTTTTATTATTAGTTCATATACAAATCGGTGTGCACGTTTGCATTCAAGTTTACGTAAAAGCTTTAGTACTTGATGATGGACAGGTACACATTTAGTAACAAGCTCACATTCAAATTTGTGAATAAGTTTGCGTTCAAGTTTATGTACAAGTTTGTATTCAAGATTACACAAGTTTGCATTTAAGTTTAGTTCATGTACAAATTCGTGTATAAAGTTTCAGTCAAGTTTAAGTACAAGTTTGAATTCAAGTTTATGTACAAGTTTGTATTCAAGTTTATGAAAAAAATTGTATTCAAGTATACGTACAAGTTTGTATTCAAGTTTATGTATAAGTTTATATTCAAATTTATGTACTAGTTTGCATTCAATTTATCGTACAAGTTCTAATACGTACTAGCTCATGTATAAATTTGGGTACAAGTTCACATACAAGATTGAATTCAAGCTTACGTACTGATTTTGGTATTAGTTCGTGTACATATTTGCGCTTAAGTTGTCATTCAAGTTTATGTACAAGTTTGTATTCAAATTTATGTACGAGTTTGCATTCAATTTTTCGTACAAGTTCTAATACTAGTTCATGTACTAATTTGTATGCAAGTTTACGTACTAGCTCATGTATAAATTTGGGTTCAAGTTCACATACAAGTTTGAATTCAAGCTTACGTACTGGTTTTGGTACTAGTTCGTGTACATATTTGCGCTCAAGTTTTCATTCAAGTTTATGTACAAATTGTGCGAACAAGCTCACGTACAAATTTGTGTTCATATTTACATTCAAATTTATGTACAATTTGCCGTTGAAGCTAGCATACAAGTTTGCGTTAGAGTTTAGGAACAAAATTGCGAACAAGTGTGTGTTCAAGTTTACGTAAAAATTTAAGTATTAGTTAACTCAAATTTGCGACCAAGTTTACGTATAAGTTTGAGTTCGAGTTTATGTAAGGATTTCGTACAAGTTACAATACAAGATTACCTTTAAGTTTAGGTACAACTTTGCGTACATATTTACGTACACGCTTGCGTTCAAAATAGCATAAAAGTTTGTGATCAAGGTTATGTGCAAGTTTGCATTTAACGTAGTGTACAAGTTTTCGTTCAATTTTGCATTTTAGCTAACGAAGGTCAAACGTATAGTTTAAAATAAAAAATTGCGCCTAGGCGTGCGCGCAAGCTTGCGTTCTAGTTTACCTAAAAGTTTGCGTTGATGTTTGTCTACGCGCAGTTTTCCGCGTCAGCTGCGTACAAATTTGCGTTCAAGCTTGCCTTCGAATTTATGTGCATGTTTGCGCATTATTTCACGCAAAAAATCACGTACAGGCTTGCGTTCCAGTTTGTATACAACTACATGAATCAGTTAGCGTGCAAGTTTACCCTGAATCTTGGGATTGACGGTTGTACTCGTACTAGGTTGTGTTGAGCTCTGACTACAAATTTGCGTTCAACTTTCCGCACAAATGTTCGTTGAGGTTTGTGTTCATGTTTACGTATTTGCTTGCATTCAAGTTTATGTATAAGTTCATATTCAAGTGGGGTTCGAACTCGCGGTTTGATGTTTACGTTCATGCTTGAGCGCAAATTTACGTACACGATTGCGTTCAAGCTAGGCTACAAGCTTGAACTGAATTTCCCGTACAAGTATTAGAACAAGTTTGCATTTAAGGTAGCGTTCAAGTTTACGTTCAAATTTGCATTTCAGCTTACGTTTACGCACAAATTTACGCACGATTTGTGTTCAAGCTAGCGAGCAAGTTTGCGAGTAAGATGTTGTACAAATTTGCGTTCAGTCTGGCGCACAAGTTTGAGTTCAGGTTTATCTACACTTTTGCGTACGCACAAGTTTACGTTCATGTTTTTATACAAGTTTACATACAAGAATGCGCATAAGTTTGCGTTCAAGATTATATACAAGTATGCATAAAAGTGCAAACCTACGTTCAATCTAGCGTACACGTTTGCACAAACAGTACAAGTATACGTGCGTTCAAGATCATGCTTATATGTGTACAAGTATACGTAAATGTTTTCGTTCAAGATTATGTACAAGTTTACGTACAAGTTTGCGTTGAAGTTGATGTACCAGTTTACGTGCAAATTTACGTACTAGTTTGCGTTCAAACTAGCGTGCAGGTTTGCAGGTTGCAAGTTGACGTGCAAGTTTATGCACTAGTTTACCTACGAACTCACATACAAGCTAACGTTTAAGTTTGCATACAAGTTTGTGTACAATTATACGTTCAAAATTATGAACAAGTTTACATACAAGCTTGCATTTAAGTTTACGCACAAGTTAGAGGGGAAATTAACGCACCAGTTTGGGTTCAAGCTAGCGGGTAAATTTGCGAACAAGTTGATGTGCAAGTATATGTACAAGTTTGTGTACAATTGTACGTACAAGTTTACGTTCCAGTTTGGCATTAAAGATTTTGCACAAGTATTCGTACAAATTAATGCTCAAGATTATGTACAAGTTTGCTTACAATTCTAGTCACAATTTATCATTCAAGCTTGAGTTTAAGTTATTGTGCAAGTTTATGTACATATTTGTGTTCAAGTTTACGTGATAATTTGTGTACAACCTTTTTATATGAGGAAGGCAAAATTAAAAATAAATAATGATGTGAAAAATGACAATTGAAAAAAAATGAAATTCATGGCATTCATGAAAAAATGAAACGAATGCATCATTGACAAAAACAAAAACTAAAAAGCAAAAATGAAATGACTGTAGAATATTTCAAAATCGAAAGTAAAGAGAGAGGAATATTGGAAAACGAAAATTTAACTAAAACAAAAATGTAATACTGATTAATATAAAAGTAATGGACAAGATTAGGTTTTAAAACATAAATAAAAGATAAGCCAACTAAAAATATGTACATGTAAAAAAAGAACTAAAATCATTTCTTTCTGTGGGTTACGCAAATCGCGCCACCTTGTCTGTGTGGTATTGGCGGCTTCCTCTCAGTAGCCAATGAGAGCGTTTCGTCGAGTTCACAATTTTGCTAACTTCATTTTTAAAAATGGCTTTCTAGCTTTGCATGAATATATATAACTGAGAAAGAGCAAAATAGAGATTTCTGGGAGATAGACCCAATCAAAAAAAATACAAAATAATGAATATATAAACAAATAAAAGAAATAGAACAAAATTAAAAGAAAACTTAAGAGGGAGAAAATTAATATGGAAGAAGTAGAAAAACGATAATGGCGGCTTTCGGTTTAGCGAAATTCGCGATAACCCATGCAATATGCGTATTTTCGGAATGGTTGAGTAGATGCCAGAATTTGATTTTTGAAGCTATTTTGAAATCCAAGATGGCGATATCAGGTTTAACTAAATTCGCCATAACCCATGAAATGTGGGTATTTTCGGAATGGTCTTGATGAGTAAGTGCCAGAAATTTATGTTTGACACCATTTTGAAATCCAAGATGGCGACTCGAGTAAGTGCCAGAAATTTATTTTTGAAGCTATTTTGAAATCCAAGATGGCGACATCCAGATTAACGAAATTCACCATAAACGCATGCAATGTGGATATTTTCGAAATGGTCTTGATGAAGAAATGCCAGAAATTTATGTTTGACGCCATTTTGAAGTACAAGATGGCGACTTCCGGTTCAGCGAAATTCGCTATAACCGAATAAATATGGGTATTTTCGGAATAGTTAAGTAGATGCCAGAAATTTATGTTTGACACCATTTTGATATCCGAAATGGCGACTTTCAGTTTAGCAAAACAATTTTATGTTCTCAAGTGGATTTTGTAAATTAGACATTGTACTACGCTAGACGTATAATAAGCATTTCATAAAATATTGCACAATACATTTACAAAAATTCAAACTTTTCCCTTTTTTCCAGCATCTCAACATATATAACCTCTTAATACATTCAAACCACTCGGAGCAACACAAAAATAGTGGCCACCGCGACATTTTGAACAAAAACAGTCACCGAGATGGTGAACTTCGCAAAAAAGTACCTACCGTGAAAAATCTGTGCAATCTACAATTTCGAACCTTTCCCTTTCAAGTACAAGACTAGGTTCTGGTTAGTTGGCTAGTCGATGCTGCTGCTCTCTGTGCCTCGCAAGCGTGAAAAGTGGTTTGGCTGCCGCGTCAAGAACACAGGAAAAAAAACTTTTTTCCTGCATCACACACCTACCCCAACTAAAAAGCTGGTGACATTTATCAAATAAATTACAGCCGGCGTGTATTTGTGTGTGTGTGTGTGTGTGTGTGTGTGTGTGTGTGTGAAAACAAACTTTTTTTTCGCCTACCCTCCCTACGTGATATGCGCTTACGTAACAGTGCAGCTTCGAGAGGATTTTCGGTCCGAAATCACTCGAAGTTAGTGTGTGTATGGGGGGGGGGGGGGGTAAGCGGATGGAAATGGGTTATACTTTCCGAGCAAAAACTATTTCCCGCCGCTTTCCGTTGGACCCCGGACTGCACACCCCGAAAAAAACGTGTATGTCAACGAGTCCCATAACGAGCCAAAGCGAGACAGAACGAGACTGGTGCCATCAGATGTAATCAGTCACTGTTTCCGGGAAAATTGTTGCATCATAATCACCAGAGCGGTGCGGGGTCTGGGAAAAATATTCTGCAATTCTGTTTGTTGATGCAATTTTCCTGCAACTAATTCCGAATCATTCAGTTCGGTAGATAATTGCGCAACGCTTTATTTGATAACGGCAATCGAGGATTATGAAGTTACGGGTATTCAGATCCCCCAAAAATGATTTAAACTGTACCAAAAATCCGATCCTGAAATTATTTAAATTGAAATTCACCTAACAGAAAATCACAAAGAAAAATTAATAAATGAAGCAACAAGGTAGCTCGTTCCTCGCACAATCTCCGTCGAATTAGCGCTCACAACGGGAACAGGACAAAAATCTCAGATTTCAATGACGACTAGGAAGTTGATGGTAGAGTTAAAAGAAACCAGCCAGCAACAATTCTACCGCGCAGCTTCCAACCGGAAATTGTACCCTTGAGCAGTAACTGCCACGACAAACCGAAGTAAACCGGCGACTACGCTACGACGCTGACGATGATGACGATGAACGGCACTGACGACGACTTCAACACCGTCCCTTTCAATATAGCGCAACCACCTGCGATAGTTTCATTCTAGTTCTTTTTTTTTAAATTTTACTCTCAACTTGGTTTCTTGTCCGGTTGCTCGACTTGACTGACTGACTACCGGCCGCCACCGTCGCCTACGCCGCGCGCCGGTAGTTGGTTGTGCGGCGAAACCGGAGAAGCTATTGCATCATTAAGATTTCAAACTATCCCCGGGCAAACTGACGTCGAGTGGAAGGAAATTGCTCCTCAGCCGGGTCGGCAACCGAGATCCCACGCCAGTCAGTGATTGCGTAAAGCGGGGGGGGGGGGGTCGGACGGGAAGACGGAACGGAGAAAAGAATCCGGATGTAAGTCAAGTGAGAACGATCTACGGCGAGGCTGGATTTCGGCACAGTGGACGGGGGGTCTTGGTACCTACTTTCAAGTCAAGTCGAGCCAGCAGCAAGGTATGGAATGGATGGAATTTTCAACTTCCTTCGCCTCGAAGAAGAATTGACGGACGGGCAGAGGAATGCACGTGATTTATTTACGACAACGAATGCGAGACCGAGAGGAAAGTACGGGACACAAAATCTCAGTTTCCGGCATGTTTTTCTGACTGAGGGCATGTGCGGGGAAACGGGAGCGGATCGCCTATCGCAGGAAGGGGGAATAATTGAATGGGACTTTTCCAGGAGAACTGTGAAAATGTTATGTTCCATGGTGAAAAAGCATACAGTTTCGCAGTTGGCATTCCAGGAAACTAGAGCGATGCTGGTCCTTGATACAAATTGAAATTTCTTCGTGCAATAGCACTGAGCTTGCATTTTGTTCAGAAATATACTTGGAAAAACAATCTCAATGGTAGAGTTTTAAACAATCCAAATAGAGTTTTAAACAATACAAATAAGTCGGAGTAAATTTATCTAAAAATGGTTCAAAGGTTTGGGAGCTTATTTTTTCGACAGTTGTCCTACTGGAGCTGTAGAGCTAGGTTCTCGGAAGTTCGAGAATCACATACTACAATTTGCAGACGAGACAGGCGAATGGCGCCCACTAAAACACTGCTTTAGGCCAATTGTAGTGGGCCGTGATTCTGAATGTGATATTCATTGTACGGTTCAGGTATGTGCTGGCGTCGGGACTCGTGATAGCGTGTATCATCGCGAAGGGCTCGAGCATTTGTACGTTAACGTGGTCGATCGCGTGTGCATTTGTATGTCGCGTGTGTTCTAGAAAGATTGCGCGCGGACCGTGAATCTGATACTTAATTTTTCGTGTACGGTTAAGATTCTAGAAGAAAGTGGGTTCTTCCATATCACTAGAGTTCCCAGTCATGTCGCCGTAGAGTGCGTGGTCTAGTGGATATGCGCTTTATTTTTTGATTGGTCTGGACTGGATGTATGGACCAAAGTTTGCTAGAATGAAGAATAAAGATTTCCGGACGTGACCGATTCATGATCTCGCGCGTTTGCAGGTTCGCGTTTGAGACCGCGTGTGTGTAACTTTGTATGTACTAAAACGTTCACATAATTACCGGAGTGTTATCAAGTATGCGCGATCGCGGGCATAGATGTGTGTGGGATGATCGCGAAGTGCTTAAGCGTATGTCGACGTGTTTGTCGCGTGTGCTCTCGTGTGTGTGACTTCGCTTGTTTAAATTCTATTTTGAAAACCTACGCCCATTCACATATTCGCGGACCGTCATTCATTTAGTTTTCGGTGTACGGATCACATTCTGACAGGAAGTGAGTTACCCCATATCAATAGAGTTCCCGGTCATGTCGCCATTGAACGTTTTGTCTAGTGGATATAGGAGTTATGTTCCCGACTCATGATAACGCGAGCGCGGGAGTTTGTAGGTTGACGCTTGAGATCGCGTTGGTAAGTTTATGAGCACTGAGACGTTCAGCTTATCGCCGGGGTGTAATCAAATTTGCGAGTTCGTGGGCGTAGGTAGCTTGGAAATCGCGTGGGGCTCTAACGTTTGTACGCAAATGCTCTTTTTGTGGCACAAAATTAGACATGATTACGTCAGGGAAAATTCAAGTTGTTATATGAAATCATTGATGATGTGCAATGATTGATGTAAACAGGTGTCCAACTCACACGAAAACAAGTATCACGTTTCCATGGTAGCAAAATATGCTCACTAACGCCATCTATGAACAAACAGCGGATTTAAGCTTACACACCTGGTACAAAACGAAAAATCGGAATTTAAAACAAACGACCGAAGCCAGTTCGCGATAGGTTACCGCTAATTTCATGCACCGAGCCGAAAATCTTGAATAAAAAGAATTGGGATTTTAGTTGCTTTATATTAGCCAACCTTGTTGGATGGCCGGAGACTACATTTCAATCTCGGGAGGGAAGGTAATGTATTAGGATTCAGCGAGCATCGTGGACTGACTGAAATAATTGGGAACGTGTACACTGGAAAACTGACAGTGATAGAATGACCGGAACGGTGAGAATGAAGAAACGGTAAAAATTCACCACTTTATTGGAAGAACCGAGAAAAGATATGTCCTCAAGCAGGAATCGAACCTGCGAACCTGAAGGAGGACATATCTTTTCTCAGTGCTTCCAATAAAGAGGTGAATTTTCACCGTTTCTTAATTCTTACTGTTCCGGTCATTCTCTGTCTGTTTTCCAGTGGACACGTTCCTAAAAATTCTTGGAAAAGGAATAAACAAAGACTCACGTCAAAACAAGGAATATATGTAATAATTAGTTTGTACAGCTCCGTACTAGTAACGAGGACCAATTGGTCGGTGTTAAGTCAGATCGGACGAAGTGACAAAATCTTGATTTCGAGAAAAACGGGTTTATAGTTTGAATCGCAACATCCTCTACGTCATAACTGGAAATTATTTTTTGCCATAATTCTTGTTTATGGTTACATATTTCAAATCTGCCAAAAGTCGAATGTAGCTGAAGAAATTCTTTATCCGGTGTTATAATTATCTCATTTTTTGATATTTTGCCACTTAGTTTGGTCTGACTTAACACCGACCAATCGGAGCAAAAATCTCCCACCCAGGAAAAAATTAGATTTAAGTTAAACATCATAAACATTCACCAACTATTATTTTTATATCCAATTGCTAAGTACACACAGACGGGAAAACCAATTTTGAATTATCTAACTGCAGCTCATGCCTGAAAGGTTGCCACTAATTACTTGCACCGAGCCGCAAATCTAGAACAGTTTTCGTGCGAAGCTGCACCTCTTTGACGATGAAAGTAAACCGATTTCATTCGATGGCCAGCCCGTTTTGCTTCGAACGTAAGCTGGACCAATTACAAAACCGGGGGTCCGTACGCTTGCTATGTTTGGGTACGGTAAAGCAGAATAGGTGAACAAAAAACAAAGGCCTTGCTCATTTCGAGCCGGTCTCCAGTTTCCTGTCGGACGAATCCACCGCCTACTGAGAAAGGGCTACTACACCGAAGTATCCATCCTGTTGGCTGCCGTAAGGGAATAACTTCGAAATGACGAAGAACTGACCAAATTGCTGTCCGGTGTGACCATTACCTAGGATGGTGTGTCGCTTTACATCCAGTTCATTCTGCTGCCAAAGAAGACCGAAAAGAAATTGTTTCTTTGCTGACAGGTGCAGTGATGCTAGATCCGGCCATGGCAGTAGAAATTCCTCGCGAAACCTCAAAAAAGCAGAGGAGGAATAGCTCGTGTAGATTTGTCCGCTGACAATCCCCAATGTGATGAAGACCTAAATGATTTTGCCACAACAGCAGAACGCTTGCCAGACACAGATTTATTGGGCGTTGTGTTCTGTTTATCGCAAGACGGAAAAAAAATCTAGAATAAAGTGCCATAAATTTTGAATGACAAAATCATGTGTTTCATATATATGTTCAATTTCTTCGTCAGTAATACCCACATAAAGGTTTTATTAGTGGAAATATTTGATTTTGCTTTGTGACCTTCAATCACGGTTACCGCCATGTTCCCAACTTTGAACATTATTCCTAAAACCAAAGGTTAACTCATGATAATGTAGAGAAATTCACAAAATTATAAAATGTTATTCCTGTATTCGTGAACTGTTTCATGAATCCTAGTATAGTAGGCTCGAGTACCATACGTGCCCGTGAAATAAATCACAAAACTGTAAAATATTGTTCATGAAATTATGAAACGTTATTCCTGTATTCGTGAACTGGTTCATAAATCCTACATTTTCATTTTTGCCTTTCTCAATAGAAAGGTATTGCAATTGCTCTGAAAACCGATTTCTTAATAGGGGCCCGGAGGGCCGAGTGACATATACCATTCGATTCAGTTCGTCGAGTTCGGCAAATGTCTGTGTGTCTATGTATGTGTGTGTATGTATGTGCGTTTGTGTGTGTGTACGCGAACACAATCTCACTCACTTTTCTCAGAGATGGCTGAACCGATTTTCACAGTCTTAGTCCCAAATGAAAGGTGCAACGTTCCCATAGGCTGCTGTTGAATTTCTAATGGATCCGACTTCCGGTTCCGGAATTACAGGGTGATGAGTACGATCACGCAGAAAATGTCGATTTTAATAAATTCTGCAATGAATGTATAATGGTGAAAATTTTTCCAAAATGTGACCACAACTGCTTCGATTTGTAGTACTAGGTCATTAACAGCCATTCAAAGTCTTTTTGGTCACATTGGCATTGGTCATCGGTTCGGGAAGCCCCGGCGGAAGTATCCAAATTCAGAATAACAGTCACATCGGTTTCTCGGAGATGGCTAGACCGAATCAACCAAACTTAGTCTCAAATGAAAGATGTTGCGTCCCCGTAAATGGCTATTAAATTTTATCCCGAATCGATCTCCGGTTCCGGAGTTACGGGTTGTGGCGTGCGATCGCATAGCAAATTGTGATTCAAACCGATTCTCCGATGAAAGCATAAAAAGGTGAAAATTACGCTAAAATGTTTCTCAATCAGCTTAAATTTGCAGTTCTAGGTCACCGGCGGTCAACCGAACTTTCGTTGACTACATTGACCACCACAGACGGTTCCGGAAGTGCCCGGGAAAAGCGGCCATCTTTCAAAACTAGTAATCTCATATCAGTATCTCGAAAATGGTTGGGCCGATTTTCACAAACTTAGTCCCAAATGATAGCTATATTATCCCCACAGATGTCTGTAAAATTTCGCACGGATCGCTTATATGGTTCCGGAAATATAGACTGAACCGTCCGGTCACATATGAAATTCCCATATAAGCCGGAACTCAAATTTGTTTTTTCAAGGGGGGGACCCCATGAAATTTCAGAAATCGAATTCGTATTTTTGATGCCAAACATCTTTAAAATGCATGAAACGTCGAGATTTTATGTTACTCGAAATTTTTTTTTATAATTATCGACTTTTTGGGACTTTGCCGATTTCGCACCTTTTTTCAGTTCAATATTACCGTGGCTGTTTTTTTTTTCTTTTACAAAATTTTAGAACTCGAATAATGATTTCTTTTCCTGTATATTGTTGTCATGTGATGTATAATAATAAAATGTAATATATGCATTTGAAAGCTTTTAATGAATATAAACAACGAACACATTCTCGTGTTCATGATTGAGAAAGGCACAATTGCACCGCTAGGTGGATTAAAACAGGTTTTTTTATTTTGATTATAGAGGTTTTAACCTTAGGGCCATTCGCTTCTATTCGGGATAGAAAAATCTCTTTGAAAAAAATTCTAACCTTATGTGCGGGGTTGGGAATCGAATCCCACTGTAATAGTCACGAATTACCATTCGTGCTCCTGAAATAGTCGAGATCATCAAATATTATTCATGTATTCGTGAACTGGTTCATGTTTGATATATTAGAAATCATAAACCAGTTCTCGAATACATGAATAATATCCGTGCTCGTAAAATAATGTGCTCGTGAAATAATATCATGAAAATGAGTCACATTACTCCATGTGTCAAATTTCGAAAGACAGCTCCAAAATAAAATATCGTGATAACGTGAACAGAAATTGCGAAAATCGTGACTAAGATCCTGAAATCATGAACACAAATCATACAACCTGTGACAAAAATATGAAAAATCGTGACTAAGAGTCTGGAATCATGAACATAAACCAAAATTTCTACTCGTGACTAAACTATCACGATAACGTGAATAAAACTTTTGAAAATTATGACAAAGTTCCGGAAAACAATAACATAAATCTCATTACTCGTGACTAAACTATCAAACATCGTGACTAAGATCCTGATATCATGAACATGAATGGAAATATCACGATAACGTGAATAGAATTTAAAAAATCATGACAAAGTTCCTGAAATTATGAACATGAATCTCATTACTAGTGATTAAAAAATCAAAAATCGCTCGAATAAGCTCCTGAAAACATGAACATCGTTTGACTGTCGGCTGTACATTAGGATTATGCATTAAATTATGAACAAGAATCATAACAAAAAATAAACATGTCCAGGGAATAGCAGCGGTCGACATTCGAATGTAATGCCATGTATATATTCGGAGCGGTTTTTAGATAACACAAATCGTTTCATGAATACGAGGTTTATCGGTCATAATTTCAGGAACTTAGTCACGGTTTTCCTAAATCGTTCAGTTCAGGAAATCGTGACCTGTTTTCACGAATTTATGAACGGATTTTTTCCGCGTACAGTTCCAGACGCCTGAATTGGGTCAATGTTATCCCTGCCTTGCTGTACCGATGTTCCTTTCATCTATAAACGACTTTCAATTCAAATTTCTGCCATTTTTAGCAACGCAATGAAGAAGTACACATAAACTAGACAGCTTTCTTCGAATGCAAGTGCCAGTATGGATTTATATCCATCATCAGTGTTGGGCCCCTGGCCCAGGCCCAGTGTATCCACGCATAAAGACGGTACTGCTATGCACACACACTCACGGGTGAAGCTTGCAGCCATTTATTTATTCTCATTTCAGTGGGAGAAAGAAAAACTGCATTTGAGGTAAAAATGCATTTTCCGTCCTACTCGAATCGCATTTGTCGTTTTTACTATTTTTGTGTAGGAAATCATTAATGCAATGCATTCACCCCGCTGAGTCTCTGCTCCAAAGGAAGCGAGTAAGTGACTTTCGCTGTTAGCTTTGCTCGCGGGGTGGAAAATAACGCTTCCGGGAGTAAATCCATTTCTTTTCGCAAGAAAAAAAGAGGGGGGGGGGTCAATAAATCTGCACACCTTTTGTTCGGTTTGCTGGCTTAAATCACTTCGCCTTGCCTTGGAGTAAGTTCGATAGATTCTGAAAAATGCACTCCAGAAAGTAAATTGATTTGTCCTTGCAGGGTGAAATTGTTCGGATTTATATCGCATCGGTCGGTAATGGTGGAGAAAGAAAACGGGGAACATTTTAAGTCGATAGCAAAAGAAAGGAGTTGTTTATCGAAGGCGGGACCAACCATCGATTCCGAGTTTGATGGGATGACCATCGCCGAAGAGCGGGGGGCGTAAAACTGTCAGGTCGAATTAATATCCAAATATCTTTTCACGCCACCGACAGCCGTCTGTTTCGCATCAACCGGAAGCTTCATTACCGCTAAGCCAACCTTGACAGTTTCGCCGAAATGGAACCGAAAGCCGATCATTTTTGTGCCTCATTCGCGGTACAGTACACCTCATTTTTATTCCTCCATTGCCACTACATTTTCTATGGCTGCTTTTATGGACCACCTGATGAGAATGATTTGACGAGTTAGTTAAGCGCCTATAAAAGATGGGGAAATCCGTTTTGCTGTTTGATTTTTGTTTGGAATGCCACTACATGCTTTAGGAAAGTTTTAGTACGTTGTAGCTCATACGATTTTCGCACCGGACCCGATCAGAATGAAATAACAAGATTATAACAGAACACGATTTTTGTAACATATTGTGTTATAAATTAGGTCTCGTTAGTAGTTAAAATAACAGAAATTTATAACAAGTAACAAAGCGAGATAAAGTTTTGAAATATTTCTGTTATGTGTTTCTGATCGGGGAACGTAGTATTAAATGTTTGCTTTAGTTTTTCCTACTAAACAGGCCATGACGGGTGAGCGCATCACGCGTAACGATTTGATTCTGAACGAGTTCAACGATTTTCGTAATCATAGTCATTGATTGGTGAAGCGAAAATCAAGGAGCCAAGGAGGCTTCCTTGAGGCCATTATTTTTCAATTTGGCGTTTGATCAGCACTTAAACTTACCGGTAGATTTTTTCCGCCGGGTTGCCTTGGTGTAAAAGATGAACGCCGCCAGAAAGAACACCGAGGACAGCGTTTCGGCACGGCCTACAACTCCGGTTACCTGAAACAAGAAAAGAACGCAAAAAAACCTTTAAGCAAATGCAGTATACATATAAGGACAAAGTAGGCTTCATTCTATCAAGCATAGTGGAGTGAGTGGCAGAGAGAAATTCAAAACGTTCAGCTTCCATGAAATACCCCATCTTCAGTGTATCAGTGCGAGGAAATGCATTTGCAAAGCCTAATTGAAATATGATAATCGCCAGTATCCTGCACTAATGATGTGTGATTTCCATGACCGGGGAGAGAATGTGATACCAGGAATTGATTACAATCGAGACTGATCTGGGATTTGCGATGAATTCTGATGGATGTTAAACGTCAATCAAGCAGCTTTAATACACTAGCTGTTTCAGTTTCTCAAACAAAGTTTGGTGAAGCATCACCGAGTTCGCTTCCGGATATGGCAAGTTCCATCTCAACTCACCGGCAGTAGCGGTAGACTCGCGGGAAACATTCGGCAAAACTTTGAAGTCATAAATTCATCATACCTCGTAGGTTCTACCAACAACCAGGGCGGCAACTATGGCCCACTAAAAGTGACACCCGACTTCTCTTCTGACGATTGACATCGCAGTCATACCACCTTCACTGCCAGTGGCGATGGCGGTACGAGGTCGTTCTCAACTGAACTAGAACTAGGGTTCGTCGCGGTTGCGGTAATTACCGCAACCGCGCGGTATTTACCGCACCCGCACCGCAAAAACTGCGGTGCGGTGAGACACTTTTTCTCGCGGATGCGGTGCGGGAAATGTGCTTTTACCGCGCGGTATTACCGCAACAGCACTTAAGAAAATAATTGATAAAATCTGCAGTCTGCATTAAAAAGTGAATTAAAACTTTGACTTTTACCATTTAAGAACGACGCAACTTATTAATTTACAATAGGGAAACATAATAAACATTTAATTGCTCTAATTTCAATGGACTTGACAATGATTTGAATTTTACTAAAAAATAAAATCTATAAGCTGTGTCCAATATAATTTGGCATCATTATTTTTACAATATATTTTGAACACCTTGAAAAATTTACGAACCTTTTCACATATATAAAATGCATTCCAATCATTGGAAAACAATTGAATTGTACTGTCAAATCCAATTTATGGAAAATTACAACTTATACAATTTTAAGGGAGCAATCTTAGTATTTGAATAAGAATACATCCATTTCTTGAAAAATACGAAGTAAGTGTTTTGAGGTATTTTGTTCCTAAAATCCTCTATTCGTAATAACATTTCTGCTGTATGCTGTAAATCATACATCTTTTGCAGTTTTTCAAATGTCCTTCAACAACTCTGTACCGGTTGAGATGGGTTGGATACTTGTTATGTTATGTGTAGAATGATTTCTGCAACTAAAAAGCATCTGAATGTCAAAATTTTATGTCAAATTTACGTTGACAATCAATCTGACAATTATTAGAGATGTGGATAGATGTAATTACACTACTAACGTCTCCTTTGGAGAGTTTTTGGCATCTGTCAGTCAGTCCAACTAACGAATCAAATTCGTTAGTTGGACAGAGGTGTGACCCTACCAACGAATCACGACTATACAAGCGAGAACACGCCAATTGTTTAAAAAAACAATTTTAAGCTTAAGCCAAACATGAACCGCCATGTTTGAAAAACGCAAAAAATAACCAAGTCCATTTCAGCCGCCAGAAAATTTGCCTAAGTGTTGAAATTGCCTTTAAACCGCATTCGCAAATTGCATTTGTCCCTAGGGGCAATTAGCACAGGCGATTTGAGTCAAACGTCAAACTTTTTAAATCGCCTGACCATGTTCGTCCGCATTTTTTGACAGGGTTGTCTCCACTATAAAAAGTCATACGCCCTTTCGAAAATTATTTTGACGTTTCAAAGACACGTGTGTTAGTAGGTCGATATATTGTTATTATTTTTTTTGCATTGAAAAATAGGACGATTATAGGAACTGCGATGAGATGAACATTGGCGCAATGAGATGAAATAAGGGGCATGGCGGTGACAACTTAAAAGCATTATTTAGTGAGTTTAATATAAAAATTTCAGTGTTTCAGCTTTTCAGGTCGATTGTCGATGTGTAACAATGTATGTTTCATTAAAACTTTTATTTGTTGCTATGGATATATGGAAATAATCATACTTTTCCGCAAACACGCTACTAATGAGATGAATAAGGGAGCGTCAACCCTAATTAAATTAAAAGTTTTCCTATTAATTGCTGCGGAAGAACGTTTTTGTATGTAAAATGATGAAATACAGCTATATTTCATAGGACTTCAGTGCTATGCTAATATTTACCTTATTTCGAAAGTATTTATCTCAAAATGTACGGCATTTTATTAATAAAACTTGCAAAGTTGATATTTTTTAATAAATGTTACATTCTGAGGAGTCCGTCAAAGTTAATTTTTGTGTAAATAAGAATAATATTTTATTATATATTGTTATACAAAATAATGAATAATTTTTCAACACACTTTTCAAAAATACAGAATTTTACCGCATTTACCGCATTACCGCGCGGTGCGGTGCGGTAAATGCAGTGCGGTTGCGGTAAGCGGTGCGGTTTTATTATTTTTTTGCGGTTGCGGTGCGGACTATCCATTTACCGCCCACATCCGCACCGCGACGAACCCTAACTAGAACTCATTAATGGGACAAGGGTAGGATAGAGGGCCGCCACCGCCGGTGGAATCATTTATCTTTTGTCATGTGTCACAGCAGGCTCCGACCTCTCACACACCCAAAGAGTCAAACACCGCGGGAGGATGGGCGGTAAATGTTTGTAGTCCGTACAGGGGAAGATGTTCGCGTGTTTCACGCCGTTTGACAACCAAATATCCATTCCACCCAAATTTGATCCCTTCGAGCGGCGGATGGTTGTGTACAGTCTGGTTTCGCCCCGTCAGGTATTGTTCGGGAAGTGGCACATAAACGGGATCAGATAACTAGTGTACGTGTGTGTGTTTCAATGCGTAAGCACCGACAATCATGTAAGGTGAATGCTCAAGCTAGCGATATGATTCCTGCCGGTCCTAGCTAGTCGAAGGCAGAGCAAGCACCACAGCCTGCTGCGAGCTGAATGATGAAGAAAAGTAGCTCCGTTTTTGGTGGCAGCCATGTGACATACACACACTGCACACTGCTCTCGATCGATAAGCAAACCAGGTCACGCCGTTTTACACTCGCTGCTGCATTTCGCTTGCTCAGCTGAAGCTGAAAGGCAGGCACACGTTCGGAAGGGCCATTTGTCACGTGAAGGAGAAAATTGCATTTCGGGTTGTGTCATTCGGTACCCATGGGGGCGGGCGGGGCTGGTTGGTTATCGGATATGGGTGGCAACGTTGTACCGAAATCGAATCGAATGTGAAGATGTCAAAATCGAATTGGTCTGTGGAATGTTTTTAGTTTAGAAGCTTTGACAGGTTAGCGAGAGTTATGGGATGGCGAAATGAAAGGCAATTTTTTTTTCTTTTTTTTTTGCTATCGCATATCAGGCGAACTGGAGCAATCCGCGCAGATTGGTTATTTTTTGTTATAACTTTATTAGAAAATGATATGAAGGAAATGTGTGAGGCCGTTCGAGAACTGAAAACGGCACATAAAAGTCAAGAGTGACCGGCTGAACGAAACAATCCACTGCGGGATCGGGCCCCATCTTCAAGAGGATTCCCTAAATCGAGTATAGTAACTATTGAGGCATAATGATCCTCAATGCCACCTACAAGGTACTCTTCCGTATTCTGTTTAGCAAACTGCACCCGTTGGCGGGAGCCTTTGTCGCCGAGGTCTCGAGAAGAACGAACAGCAAGAGGCCAAATCATTACCCGCCAAGAATTACGGATACATTCCAGGAACACAATTTGCTGGTTAAACATCTATTGGTGGATTTCAAGCCGACGTAAGATTCAATACGACGTAACGAAACGAATTGAGGGACGTCATACTTGAATACGGCTTGCCGATAAAGCTAAGCTGATATGAATAACGCAGGATGAATCAAAATCTAGCTTCAAGATAACCGAGGAAACATTCGACTCGTATGTGACGCTAGATGCGTTGAAGCAGGATGATGTACTCTCTCAATCTATTGTTCAACATAGCACTCGAAGGGGAGATAAGGAGATTTGATGTAAAAGAAAAACGAAACCATCGAGATCTCAGTGAAGATGTAAAAAGGTGGAATTAAAAGGGTAATGAGGTCCAGAAGTAAACATGTAAAAAGGTAAAAAGGTAAATATGTAGAGTTAAAGAACTAAAAAATTAAAGTTAAAGAGCTACAGAGCTAAAGAATTAAAGAGCCAAAGAACTAAAGTGCTAAGGAGCTAAAGAGTGAAGGAGTGAATGAGTTCAGGGGTTAAAGAGCTAAAGGGCCAAAAAGCAAAAGAGATAAAGCGCTAAAAAGCTAAAGAACTAAAGAGCGAAATAGTTAAAGAACACAAGAGCTAGAGGTAAAGAGTCAAAAAACTAAAGAGGGAAAGTAAAAATAGAGCTAAAGAGCTAAAGCACTAAAAAGCTACAGAGCTAAAAAGCGAAAGAGCTAAAGAGCTAAAAAGCGAAAGAGCTAAAGAGCAAAAAAGCGAGAGCGAAAGAGCTACAGTTAAAGAGCTAGAGAGAGAGAGAGAGAGAGAGAGAGAGAGAGAGCAAAAAAGCCAAAGAGATAAAGAGTGACAAAGCTAAAGCGATAAAGAGCGACAGAGCAAATGGGATAATGAGCGAAAAAGCGAAAAATTGAAAGCTCGACAGAGCTAAATATCTAAAGTGTTACCGGGACACAGAGCCGAAGAGCTAAAGAGCTCAAAAGGTAAAGAAATAAAGAGCTAAATAGCTAATAAAATAGAGCTAAAGTGTTCAGGAGCTAAAAGGCTGCAAACCTAAAAAGGAAAGAGCTAACGGGCTAACGAGCTAAAGAACTAAACAGATAAAGAGATAGAGACAAAGAGCTAAAGAACTACAGAGCTGAAGAGATACAGAGCAAAAGAGAGAAAGAGCTGAAGAGCAAAATATCGAAAGAGCGAAAGAGTTAAAGAGCAAAAGTACAAAAGAGAAAAAAGACAAAAAGCTAAAAAGCTGAAGAACTAAAAAGCTAATGAGCGAAAGAGCTAAAGATCGAAAGAGCTAAACAGCTACAGAGCTAAATATCGAAAAAGTGAAAGAGCTAAAAAGCTAGAGCTACAAAGTTAATGTGCTCCAGAGCTGAAGAGAGAGAGGAGCAAAAAATCTAGAGGTAAAGAGCCAAAAAGCTAAAGAGCTGAAGAACGAAAGAGCTAGAGGCTAAAAGGCAAGCTCTTTGCCTTTTTCAGCTAAACAGCTGAAGAGCTAAAGAACTAAAAAGCTAAGCTTTTAAGCTTTTAAGCTTTTAAGCTTTTAAGCTTTTAAGCTTTTAAGCTTTTAAGCTTTTAAGCTTTTAAGCTTTTAAGCTTTTAAGCTTTTAAGCTTTTAAGCTTTTAAGCTTTTAAGCTTTTAGCTTTTAAGCTTTTAAGCTTTTAAGCTTTTAAGCTTTTAAGCTTTTAAGCTTTTAAGCTTTTAAGCTTTTAAGCTTTTAAGCTTTTAAGCTTTTAAGCTTTTAAGCTTTTAAGCTTTTAAGCTTTTAAGCTTTTAAGCTTTTAAGCTTTTAAGCTTTTAAGCTTTTAAGCTTTTAAGCTTTTAAGCTTTTAAGCTTTTAAGCTTTTAAGCTTTTAAGCTTTTAAGCTTTTAAGCTTTTAAGCTTTTAAGCGTTTAAGCTTTTAAGCTTTTAAGCTTTTAAGCTTTTAAGCTTTTAAGCTTTTAAGCTTTTAAGCTTTTAAGCTTTTAAGCTTTTAAGCTTTTAAGCTTTTAAGCTTTTAAGCTTTTAAGCTTTTAAGCTTTTAAGCTTTTAAGCTTTTAAGCTTTTAAGCTTTTAAGCTTTTAAGCTTTTAAGCTTTTAAGCTTTTAAGCTTTTAAGCTTTTAAGCTTTTAAGCTTTTAAGCTTTTAAGCTTTTAAGCTTTTAAGCTTTTAAGCTTTTAAGCTTTTAAGCTTTTAAGCTTTTAAGCTTTTAAGCTTTTAAGCTTTTAAGCTTTTAAGCTTTTAAGCTTTTAAGCTTTTAAGCTTTTAAGCTTTTAAGCTTTTAAGCTTTTAAGCTTTTAAGCTTTTAAGCTTTTAAGCTTTTAAGCTTTTAAGCTTTTAAGCTTTTAAGCTTTTAAGCTTTTAAGCTTTTAAGCTTTTAAGCTTTTAAGCTTTTAAGCTTTTAAGCTTTTAAGCTTTTAAGCTTTTAAGCTTTTAAGCTTTTAAGCTTTTAAGCTTTTAAGCTTTTAAGCTTTTAAGCTTTTAAGCTTTTAAGCTTTTAAGCTTTTAAGCTTTTAAGCTTTTAAGCTTTTAAGCTTTTAAGCTTTTAAGCTTTTAAACTTTTAAACTTTTAAACTTTTAAACTTTTAAACTTTTAAACTTTTAAACTTTTAAACTTTTAAACTTTTAAACTTTTAAACTTTTAAACTTTTAAACTTTTAAACTTTTAAACTTTTAAACTTTTAAACTTTTAAACTTTTAAACTTTTAAACTTTTAAACTTTTAAACTTTTAAACTTTTAAACTTTTAAACTTTTAAACTTTTAAACTTTTAAACTTTTAAACTTTTAAACTTTTAAACTTTTAAACTTTTAAACTTTTAAACTTTTAAACTTTTAAACTTTTAAACTTTTAAACTTTTAAACTTTTAAACTTTTAAACTTTTAAACTTTTAAACTTTTAAACTTTTAAACTTTTAAACTTTTAAACTTTTAAACTTTTAAACTTTTAAACTTTTAAACTTTTAAACTTTTAAACTTTTAAACTTTTAAACTTTTAAACTTTTAAACTTTTAAACTTTTAAACTTTTAAACTTTTAAACTTTTAAACTTTTAAACTTTTAAACTTTTAAACTTTTAAACTTTTAAACTTTTAAACTTTTAAACTTTTAAACTTTTAAACTTTTAAACTTTTAAACTTTTAAACTTTTAAACTTTTAAACTTTTAAACTTTTAAACTTTTAAACTTTTAAACTTTTAAACTTTTAAACTTTTAAACTTTTAAACTTTTAAACTTTTAAACTTTTAAACTTTTAAACTTTTAAACTTTTAAACTTTTAAACTTTTAAACTTTTAAACTTTTAAACTTTTAAACTTTTAAACTTTTAAACTTTTAAACTTTTAAACTTTTAAACTTTTAAACTTTTAAACTTTTAAACTTTTAAACTTTTAAACTTTTAAACTTTTAAACTTTTAAACTTTTAAACTTTTAAACTTTTAAACTTTTAAACTTTTAAACTTTTAAACTTTTAAACTTTTAAACTTTTAAACTTTTAAACTTTTAAACTTTTAAACTTTTAAACTTTTAAACTTTTAAACTTTTAAACTTTTAAACTTTTAAACTTTTAAACTTTTAAACTTTTAAACTTTTAAACTTTTAAACTTTTAAACTTTTAAACTTTTAAACTTTTAAACTTTTAAACTTTTAAACTTTTAAACTTTTAAACTTTTAAACTTTTAAACTTTTAAACTTTTAAACTTTTAAACTTTTAAACTTTTAAACTTTTAAACTTTTAAACTTTTAAACTTTTAAACTTTTAAACTTTTAAACTTTTAAACTTTTAAACTTTTAAACTTTTAAACTTTTAAACTTTTAAACTTTTAAACTTTTAAACTTTTAAACTTTTAAACTTTTAAACTTTTAAACTTTTAAACTTTTAAACTTTTAAACTTTTAAACTTTTAAACTTTTAAACTTTTAAACTTTTAAACTTTTAAACTTTTAAACTTTTAAACTTTTAAACTTTTAAACTTTTAAACTTTTAAACTTTTAAACTTTTAAACTTTTAAACTTTTAAACTTTTAAACTTTTAAACTTTTAAACTTTTAAACTTTTAAACTTTTAAACTTTTAAACTTTTAAACTTTTAAACTTTTAAACTTTTAAACTTTTAAACTTTTAAACTTTTAAACTTTTAAACTTTTAAACTTTTAAACTTTTAAACTTTTAAACTTTTAAACTTTTAAACTTTTAAACTTTTAAACTTTTAAACTTTTAAACTTTTAAACTTTTAAACTTTTAAACTTTTAAACTTTTAAACTTTTAAACTTTTAAACTTTTAAACTTTTAAACTTTTAAACTTTTAAACTTTTAAACTTTTAAACTTTTAAACTTTTAAACTTTTAAACTTTTAAACTTTTAAACTTTTAAACTTTTAAACTTTTAAACTTTTAAACTTTTAAACTTTTAAACTTTTAAACTTTTAAACTTTTAAACTTTTAAACTTTTAAACTTTTAAACTTTTAAACTTTTAAACTTTTAAACTTTTAAACTTTTAAACTTTTAAACTTTTAAACTTTTAAACTTTTAAACTTTTAAACTTTTAAACTTTTAAACTTTTAAACTTTTAAACTTTTAAACTTTTAAACTTTTAAACTTTTAAACTTTTAAACTTTTAAACTTTTAAACTTTTAAACTTTTAAACTTTTAAACTTTTAAACTTTTAAACTTTTAAACTTTTAAACTTTTAAACTTTTAAACTTTTAAACTTTTAAACTTTTAAACTTTTAAACTTTTAAACTTTTAAACTTTTAAACTTTTAAACTTTTAAACTTTTAAACTTTTAAACTTTTAAACTTTTAAACTTTTAAACTTTTAAACTTTGAAACTTTGAAACTTTGAAACTTTGAAACTTTGAAACTTTGAAACTTTGAAACTTTGAAACTTTGAAACTTTGAAACTTTGAAACTTTGAAACTTTGAAACTTTGAAACTTTGAAACTTTGAAACTTTGAAACTTTGAAACTTTGAAACTTTGAAACTTTGAAACTTTGAAACTTTGAAACTTTGAAACTTTGAAACTTTGAAACTTTGAAACTTTGAAACTTTGAAACTTTGAAACTTTGAAACTTTGAAACTTTGAAACTTTGAAACTTTGAAACTTTGAAGCTTTGAAACTTTGAAGCTTTGAAACTTTGAAGCTTTGAAACTTTGAAGCTTTGAAACTTTGAGGCTTTGAAGCTTTGAAACTTTGAAGCTTTGAAACTTTGAAGCTTTGAAACTTTGAAGCTTTGAAACTTTGAAGCTTTGAAACTTTGAAGCTTTGAAACTTTGAAGCTTTGAAACTTTGAAGCTTTCAAACTTTGAAGCTTTGAAACTTTGAAGCTTTGAAACTTTGAAGCTTTGAAACTTTGAAGCTTTGAAACTTTGAAGCTTTGAAACTTTGAAGCTTTGAAACTTTGAAGCTTTGAAACTTTGAAGCTTTGAAACTTTGAGGCTTTGAAACTTTGAAGCTTTGAAACTTTGAAGCTTTGAAGCTTCAAAGTTTCAAAGCTTCAAAGCTTCAAAGCTTCAAAGCTTCAAAGCTTCAAAGCTTCAAAGCTTCAAAGCTTCAAAGTTTCAAAGCTTCAAAGTTTCAAAGCCTCAAAGTTTCAAAGCTTCAAAGTTTCAAAGCTTTGAAGCTGAAGCTTTAAAGCTTTGAAGCTTTCAAGCCTTGAAGCTTTCAAGCCTTGAAGCTTTGAAGCTTTGAAGCTTTGAAGCCTTGAAGCTTTGAAGCTTTGAAGCTTTGAAGCTTTCAAGCTTTCAAGCTTTGAAGCTTAAAAGCTTAAAAGCTTAAAAGCTAGAAAAGCTTAAAAACTAGAAAAGCTTAAAAGCTAGAAAAGCTTAAAAGCTAGAAAAGCTTAAAAGCTAGAAAAGCTTAAAAGCTAGAAAAGCTTAAAAGCTAGAAAAGCTTAAAAGCTAGAAAAGCTTAAAAGCTAGAAAAGCTTAAAAGCTAGAAAAGCTTAAAAGCTAGAAAAGCTTAAAAGCTAGAAAAGCTTAAAAGCTAGAAAAGCTTAAAAGCTAGAAAAGCTTAAAAGCTAGAAAAGCTTAAAAGCTAGAAAAGCTTAAAAGCTAGAAAAGCTTAAAAGCTAGAAAAGCTTAAAAGCTAGAAAAGCTTTAAAGCTAGAAAAGCTAGAAAAGCTTAAAAGCTAGAAAAGCTTAAAAGCTTAAAAGCTAGAAAAGCTTAAAAGCTAGAAAAGCTTAAAAGCTAGAAAAGCTTAAAAGCTAGAAAAGCTTAAAAGCTAGAAAAGCTTAAAAGCTAGAAAAGCTTAAAAGCTAGAAAAGCTTAAAAGCTAGAAAAGCTTAAAAGCTAGAAAAGCTTAAAAGCTAGAAAAGCTTAAAAGCTAGAAAAGCTTAAAAGCTAGAGAAGCTTAAAAGCTAGAAAAGCTTAAAAGCTAGAAAAGCTTAAAAGCTAGAAAAGCTTAAAAGCTAGAAAAGCTTAAAAGCTAGAAAAGCTTAAAAGCTAGAAAAGCTTAAAAGCTAGAAAAGCTTTAAAGCTAGAAAAGCTTTAAAGCTAGAAAAGCTTAAAAGCTAGAAAAGCTTAAAAGCTTAAAAGCTAGAAAAGCTTAAAAGCTAGAAAAGCTTAAAAGCTAGAAAAGCTTAAAAGCTAGAAAAGCTTAAAAGCTAGAAAAGCTTAAAAGCTAGAAAAGCTTAAAAGCTAGAAAAGCTTAAAAGCTAGAAAAGCTTAAAAGCTAGAAAAGCTTAAAAGCTAGAAAAGCTTAAAAGCTAGAAAAGCTTAAAAGCTAGAAAAGCTTAAAAGCTAGAAAAGCTTAAAAGCTAGAAAAGCTTAAAAGCTAGAAAAGCTTAAAAGCTAGAAAAGCTTAAAAGCTAGAAAAGCTTAAAAGCTAGAAAAGCTTAAAAGCTAGAAAAGCTTAAAAGCTAGAAAAGCTTAAAAGCTAGAAAAGCTTAAAAGCTAGAAAAGCTTAAAAGCTAGAAAAGCTTAAAAGCTAGAAAAGCTTAAAAGCTAGAAAAGCTTAAAAGCTAGAAAAGCTAGAAAAGCTTAAAAGCTAGAAAAGCTTAAAAGCTAGAAAAGCTTAAAAGCTAGAAAAGCTTAAAAGCTAGAAAAGCTTAAAAGCTAGAAAAGCTTAAAAGCTAGAAAAGCTAGAAAAGCTAGAAAAGCTAGAAAAGCTAGAAAAGCTAGAAAAGCTAGAAAAGCTAGAAAAGCTAGAAAAGCTAGAAAAGCTAGAAAAGCTAGAAAAGCTAGAAAAGCTAGAAAAGCTAGAAAAGCTAGAAAAGCTAGAAAAGCTAGAAAAGCTAGAAAAGCTAGAAAAACTAGAAAAGCTAGAAAAGCTAGAATAGCTAGAAAAGCTAGAAAAGCTAGAAAAGCTAGAAAAGCTAGAAAAGCTAGAAAAGCTAGAAAAGCTAGAAAAGCTAGAAAAGCTAGAAAAGCTAGAAAAGCTAGAAAAGCTAGAAAAGCTAGAAAAGCTAGAAAAGCTAGAAAAGCTAGAAAAGCTAGAAAAGCTAGAAAAGCTAGAAAAGCTAGAAAAGCTAGAAAAGCTAGAAAAGCTAGAAAAGCTAGAAAAGCTAGAAAAGCTAGAAAAGCTAGAAAAGCTAGAAAAGCTAGAAAAGCTAGAAAAGCTAGAAAAGCTAGAAAAGCTAGAAAAGCTAGAAAAGCTAGAAAAGCTAGAAAAGCTAGAAAAGCTAGAAAAGCTAGAAAAGCTAGAAAAGCTAGAAAAGCTAGAAAAGCTAGAAAAGCTAGAAAAGCTAGAAAAGCTAGAAAAGCTAGAAAAGCTAGAAAAGCTAGAGAAGCTAGAAAAGCTAGAAAAGCTAGAAAAGCTAGAAAAGCTAGAAACGCTAGAAAAGCTAGAAAAGCTAGAAAAGCTAGAAAAGCTAGAAAAGCTAGAAAAGCTAGAAAAGCTAGAAAAGCTAGAAAAGCTTAAAAGCTAGAAAAGCTAGAAAAGCTTAAAAGCCAGAAAAGCTTAAAAGCCAGAAAAGCTTAAAAGCTAGAAAAGCTTAAAAGCTAGAAAAGCTAGAAAAGCTTAAAAGCTAGAAAAGCTTAAAAGCTAGAAAAGCTTAAAAGCTAGAAAAGCTTAAAAGCTTAAAAGCTAGAAAAGCTTAAAAGCTAGAAAAGCTTAAAAGCTAGAAAAGCTTAAAAGCTAGAAAAGCTAGAAAAGCTTAAAAGCCAGAAAAGCTTAAAAGCTAGAAAAGCTAGAAAAGCTTAAAAGCCAGAAAAGCTTAAAAGCCAGAAAAGCTTAAAAGCTAGAAAAGCTTAAAAGCTAGAAAAGCTTAAAAGCCAGAAAAGCTTAAAAGCCAGAAAAGCTTAAAAGCTAGAAAAGCTTAAAAGCCAGAAAAGTTTAAAAGCTAGAAAAGCTAGAAAAGCTTAAAAGCTAGAAAAGCTTAAAAGCTAGAAAAGCTTAAAAGCTAGAAAAGCTTAAAAGCTTAAAAGCTAGAAAAGCTTAAAAGCTAGAAAAGCTTAAAAGCTAGAAAAGCTTAAAAGCTAGAAAAGCTAGAAAAGCTTAAAAGCCAGAAAAGTTTAAAAGCTAGAAAAGCTAGAAAAGCTTAAAAGCCAGAAAAGCTTAAAAGCCAGAAAAGCTTAAAAGCTAGAAAAGCTAGAAAAGCTTAAAAGCTAGAAAAGCTAGAAAAGCTTAAAAGCCAGAAAAGCTTAAAAGCTAGAAAAGCTTAAAAGCTAGAAAAGCTTAAAAGCTAGAAAAGCTTAAAAGCTAGAAAAGCTTAAAAGCTTAAAAGCTAGAAAAGCTTAAAAGCTAGAAAAGCTTAAAAGCTAGAAAAGCTTAAAAGCTAGAAAAGCTTAAAAGCTAGAAAAGCTTAAAAGCTAGAAAAGCTTAAAAGCTAGAAAAGCTTAAAAGCTAGAAAAGCTTAAAAGCTAGAAAAGCTTAAAAGCTAGAAAAGCTTAAAAGCTAGAAAAGCTTAAAAGCTAGAAAAGCTTAAAAGCTAGAAAAGCTTAAAAGCTAGAAAAGCTTAAAAGCTAGAAAAGCTTAAAAGCTAGAAAAGCTAGAAAAACTTAAAAGCTAGAAAAGCTTAAAAGCTAGAATAGCTTAAAAGCTAGAAAAGCTTAAAAGCTAGAAAAGCTTAAAAGCTAGAAAAGCTTAAAAGCTAGAAAAGCTTAAAAGAGCTGAAGATCGAAAAGCTAGAGTTAAAAAGCTAAAGAGTTAAAGTGCTTAAAAGCTATTGAGCTATAGAGCTAAAGAGCTAAGCAACAAAAGCGCTAAAGAACTAAAGAACTTAAGAACAAAAGAGCTTAAGAGGTAAGGAGTTTAAGACGTAAAGCGAAAAGAGCTGCGGAGCTAAAGATCTAAACAGTCAAAGAACTAAAGAGCTGAAGAGCTACAGTGCTAAAGAACTAAAGAGCTACAAAGCAAAAGAGCAAAAAAATAAAAAAAATAAAAGAGCAAAAGTGCTTAGCAGCTAAAGAGGAGAAGAGATAGAAACTAAAGAGCTAACAAGCTAAAAAGAGGTAAAGAGAAAAAGAGGTAAAAAGTCGAAGTTTTGAAAAAGACGAACAACTATGGAACAACATTACCCTGCCGCGAATTCTGGACACATACCAGGAACACAAATCGCTGATTCAACATTTGTTTCTGGATCTCAAGGTCGGTTAAATGAGTAAAACGGGTAAAACGGATAAAATGGGTAAATTGAGAAAACCGGGTAAAACGGAAAAACATGTGAAACGAGTAAAATTGGAAAACGAATAAAACAAGCAAAATGGGTGAAACGAGTAAAACGGGTAATACAAGAAAAATTAGCAACATGAGTAAAACGAGTATAATGAGCTAAACGAGTAAATCGAGAAAAACGAGTGAGACGAGTAAAACGAGTTAAACGGGTAAAGCGAGCGAAACAAGTAAAACGAGTAAACCAATTAAAACGAGCAAAACGGGCAATACAAGTAAAACTATCAAAACGAGTGGAACGAGCTAAATGTGTAAAACAAGTATATCGAGTAAAACGAGTAAAACTGGTATTACGCCAAAAACGAGTAAAATGAGTTAAGCAAGTAAAATGAGTAAAACGGATAAACGGATAAAAAGGAGTAAATTGAGAAAACCGGGCAAACTGATAAAACAGGTAAAACGAGTAAAATGGGTATAACCGGAAAAACGCATAAAACAAGACAAGACAAGACAAGTAAAACAAGTTAAACGAGTAAAACGGGTAAAATGAATAAAACGACTAAAATAATAAAATAGTAAAACGAATAAAAAAGTAGAAGAGTAAAGTAGCAAAGGAGTGATGGAACAAATTGGTCAAATAGTAAAAACAAGAGTAAATAATTAAAATAAATAAGAGTGAAATAGGGAATCCGTAAAAGAGGGGAAAAGTAAGGCAATAATTAACGCAACAAATGCACAAAAGCCTGAATGTGATTGTAAATGTAAAAGTAGCGAAATAAAAGTGTTAAGGAGTAGAGGAACAAAGGACTATACTGGAGTAAATGAGCAAAGCAGTAAAAGTAAAATTTATAAAGAAACAAAAAGTGGAAAATGGAAATTTGTGTAAGGAAAAAAAACAAGTTAAAGTTTGAAAGGGTAGAAGATAATTTTAGTGAAGGAATAAATTAGTAATATAGTAAACTAGCTAATACCCATCGCGCGTTGCTGCGATTTTCAACGAAATAGGAGGAAAACATAATTCGTTCCGTAGCGCCATCTGGCGGGCAGATAATCCCCAACCAATAGCACAAAAACACGCTCCATAACAAATGCCTACTGTGTATAAATTTTTACGGAAATCTGTTAAGCCGTTTGGGAATCTATAAATCATATACATACAAACTTTGACTTTTATAGATATAGATAGATAGATAGATAGATTAATTGAAAAGTTAATTAGTAAAACCGTAAATCCGTCAAAAGGTAAGATAGTTAGGAGCGAAGGAGAGAAAAAAGCAAATAAGCCCCTGGTTCAAGGGGCAATGTAGTGAAAGAGTAAATATGCGAAAGAACTCAGTGAGAAGAGAATTAATAAACGCAAAAACCTACGATAAAGGAGCAAAGAGGCGGAAGAGCAAAGGGACAAAGAGAAAAATGAGCTACGGAGAACAATTTCAAATAAGTAACGTATTAACAAAGAAAATTTAGAAGAGATTTGAAGGAACAAAGAACTAGGAAGCAACGGAGCAAATAAATTGACGGTAAGAAACATTCTAATTTGTATTTCGAATCTGCTTCTAATTTCAATGCGGGTACAGAGATATAATTATAATTTGGAGTATAGCTACTAATTTGCTCTTCATTTCCGAAAAATTCCGCACTGAGAAATTCCAACTAACTTATCAATGCTTATTACGATCGAAACTTGAACAACTTGCAACATTTTAGCCCTGATTACTGTCATCAACTGAACCGCTACACTCGAGCGTGCTGCTAATGTCTTTCGCTGAAGGTTTTGCAGTGAATTTGCCGCTTCAGCTAATAGCAGCAGCAGCAGTGCATCAAGTGCACCAATTGCACCCCCTCAATATTTACGGACTAAAGCTCGTTAAGAATCGTTACTCGCTACGAGAGGATGATGCCATCCTTGTCATCGTAGTTATCGTCAACTCTATCGCTGTACGTATAGTCAAATTGCCATAACGATACGTGGTGTACGCCAATAATGTGTGCTGGTGGTGCCAAGTTCTAAGGATACGGTACTGGTGCTCCTCGTCAACCACTGCTGCTGCTGCTGCAACTACTAATACAGTACCCCGCGCTATAGTGGATCGGAACGGCACAAGTGACGTGACGTGGCAGGGAAGATACACTGGGGGTTGGGGTTCATCCTAATAAGCATCCAACAACATTCCAGATGCTAGATCGTTTGGGAGTCACTGCACCGACGACGACGTCATCATTATCATCACCGACCAACACACACCGCACCAATCCACCGCACATCAACAGCTCCGTAACGTGT